>NC_084893.1:15520570-15805570 GCF_958979055.1 Alnus glutinosa | reverse complement strand
CCAGTTAATGAAAGGACTAGTTTGGATGGTCAAAAAAAGGCTGAGATGGTGAAGAAGCTCCATGAAAGTGTACGACAACACAAAGAAAAGAAAAATGAGCAATATGCAACCAAAGCCAACAAGGGCCATAGACAAGTCATCTTTGAATCGGGTGATTGGGTTTGGGTGCATATGGGAAAGGAAAGATTTCTAGCCCGTAGACGGTCCAAGCTACATCCTATAGGGGATGGTCCATTTCAAGTCCTTGAGAAAATCAATGATAATGCTTACAAGTTGCATCTTCCAGGTGAGTATAACAATATTAGTGCTACATTTAATGTTTCTGACTTTTCTCTTTTGATGTAGGTGACGATTCGAGGTCGAATCCTTTTGAAGAGAGGGGGAATGACGAGAATTAATAAGCACCATTAAAGGATCCATTGCATGTTTCAGTTGGGCCTATTACTAGAGCAAGATCCAAGAAGATCAAAGAATCACTTAATGGGCTAATTCAAGAGATTTGGGGTGATTCTAAAATGGGGCATTCCAAGTTTGACTCAAAGGAAGATGAAGGCATAATAAATTTAATCCAAGCTATTGATAGGCATAATTTTCTTAGCAATGGCGTGGATTAATGACTGATTATGGCTTGAGTGGGCATTGAATTAGAAGGAAAAAGTAGCTGATTACTTTCTAATTTTAGACTAATTATTTGGCTGATTGACTTTCCAATTCCATACCAATTATTTGGCTGATTGACTTGCCAATTTCATACCAACTAATTGGCTGATTAATTTGACAATTCCGTACTAATTAATTGGCTAATTGACTTGCCTATTTCATACCAATTAATTTGATTGACTTGCCAATTCTATACCAATTAGTTAGCTGATTGACTTGCCTATTATTAATGCTAAATTTTAGGCTCCTATGTTTTTAGTCCTTTTTTTTTATCTGTTTTCTTATTTTCAAAATACGTTAGTTTCCTTTTCCTTATAGTGGGCGTGTAGGGCTGAAAAGGTTATAAATAGCCTACACTCATTGTAATGAAGTATCATTGAATGAAAATAAAAGAAAATATGAGGTTTGTTTCTTCTATTGGTTCTTCAGAGAACTTGTGAACTTATAAAGGATTCTTCCTTGTGGTGTTCAAATTTTATACCTTCGGTTCATGTTTCAATTATAATCATTGGGTCGGGGTTTGTTACTTTATATTTTTTGTTCGCGTTTCATTTATAAATGTTGGGTCGGGATTTTCTATCAAAAATCTGAATTTTAGCTTTCTTGGGGCAAATATTCCAATATTGTTTGTTGGGTCTCAAAGCATGTCGGTTGAGGTTCGCATCAATGCTCTTTATAAGGTTAACTCTCCCTTAGATAGATACAACCGCTTCCAACTAGCCAACCGCCTCTCAATCTTACCAACTACATCATCCTAAATGGACTTAGGCTTAAAAGGGGCCTCCAACAGAAGACCGAGATACTTTAAAAGTAAAGAGGAAACTCTACAACCCTTAAAATCAAATAATGATTTTAAAATATGCGATTTGAAAGTGATTTTTAAAAACGTAGTTAAGCATTTGGAAATATCGCACTTTAGCATTTAAAATCGCAAATTAGTCTTTAAAATTATGCGTTTTCAAAAAAGTACACTCTTACCTGTAATTTTGAAAAGATAGATTTTATGCGTTTTCAAATCGTAATTTTTAAAAACATAGGATTAATACTCTAAGATGAAATTAACCCTAAACCCTAAACCCTAAACAATAAATAAAGAATAAAAAAAATAAAAATAAAGTAGAAAGATTCAGTGAATTTGTTGTGGACATCACAAGGTAGTTCGTTGCATGGGAGTAGGAGCAATGGAAGCCCTTTTGGAGAAGGTGTTGCTAATCTGCATGGGGGAGCTACCGGAGGTGGTTTGTTGTGCAGATTTTAAAGTACTTGCAAGCGCACGAATCGTTTGCAATATAGTGTGTGCAAGTGCGAGGTCGAATCCATAGGGAAATGGTCAAATATTATTGTCTTGTTTAATCAACCTCATTTTAACCTAGTTCCAAAGGTTCAAGGGTTGAACAAGAACAAAAACACTTAGCAAAGAGATGAAGTGAAATATGCAAATTAAAAGGAACTAAGGCTAAGAAATCTACCAAACCAAATCCAACAACTCACACTCTTGGTTCCCACTTGAACACCCAAAGAACATTAAGATTTGGTGTTATTCAAATTTCTTAACCACAAACTTTAGAACCATTAAATGAATCCAACTCAAAGAGTACCCATTTGAAATCAAATCATCCAATGTATCCATTCAATGAACAAATCACAATGGATGTCATCATTCAAACCGATAAAACAATGTATCCATCGGTTGAAACACATTAAATGTCCTATATCTACCACCAACCACATTCATTGCAAAAGATATAGCATTAAATGAATGGAACTTGAACAACAAATATGATATAGTATTAAATGTGTAAGTAGTACAACAAGAGTGTGAGTGTCATCAATGGAAAGGTTTCATCCTCAACCTTAGTTGAGGTTACTAGCCTTCCATGACTAAGAACACCACAAGAAAATGAAGAACAAACATGGAAATAAAAAAAAAGCTTTACAAAGAGAAAGTGTCTAAGAACAAAAGCTACTGGAATACACTATGAAATGGACGAAATTAATCCTCTCTATGCTCTGAGATTGCTCCCCAACAAGGAGGCATGTCTATGGCTTTATAGAAGGGGATTAGGGTTGGATCTCAAGCACAAAGACTCCTCTACCCTTGTCTAAGGTTCCTCTCATGCTACGGACAACCAAGCTCAGCAAATCAGCATGTTCTGCCCTGGAAATCAGAAGGAGAGTCACTTTTTGTCATGGAAAAGCTCCTAATTGGGCGTTCTAGTGCGTTTCTGCGACTGTCAGTTCTGGGAAAATTCGATCGATCGACCTCGGGCAAAATTCGATCTATCGAATTTAAGTTTGATTGATCGAGTTCTTCAGAACTTCCGAATTTTCCAAGCAATTCCACATGAATTTTGCCATTCCTCACTTATTGACCTACAAAACATAAAAACACAAAAACTAACGAAAGCATCAGAAAATAACAAGGCTAAAGGTCTAACTAATGTAAATCAAGGATTCCAAATACACAATATTTGGCACTCATCATGGTTCTATGGTCGAAACTTTGGAAGATGGAGGCAGGGAAATCGGGCCAGATCTCCCAAGTACGACTGTTTCCAAGGATGGTAGTGTATCCAGCATGGGAATCTGTGATGAAAAGTAGCTTTTGCGAAGCAACTTGGGGAAAGAGGTGCTAGACACGAAGTCAGCGGAGATAGGATAGGACCAGTGTGTCTAAAGCCTATAAATAGAGGTCTCTTGGCATGTATTACTTACTGAATTCGGTACTGAATTCCTTTGAACTTAGAGAGGATATTTAGATAGAAACTGTGAAGATCTGCTAGCTCTCTAAGAGTTGTCTGTTGTGTGACTTGCAAATTCACATGAGGTGCTTACAAGCAAAAAAAAAAAAAAAAAAATCACATGAGGTGTCTATTAAACCAATTGTTTTTTTTTTTTTTTGAGAGGAAACTGTAGCTTCCCATTAAAGTAATTGTTCCGCAATAACAACATTCACCAGAAAACTGGTACAAGCATTAAACCAAACACAATGGGACTAGTGAGAGACAACAAACTTAGCCAGCAGATGAGCAGCCATGTTCCCCTCTCGTCTCACATGAGAAATTCTCCAAGAGCAAAAACTCCCCAAAGTCTGCCTTGTCTCCGAAATGATACACCCATAACTACTTGCAAACTCCACAGAATTTCCCAAAGCCGAGATAATCTCATGAGCATCACCCTCCAGCTCAATCGAATATAAACCCATTTTGCGTCCAAATTCCACCGTTCTCCATGCCCTGATGGCTTTCCGCCATAGTTGGATCCCTAATATAAGGGATAACAGCACATATAGCCGCCTTTGCCACACCCAAGCAGTCCCTTGCTACAATCCCCATACCCACAATCTTCTTATGGCCATCTAGGGTCGCATCCTAGTTAATTTTAATGCTACTCGGCGCAATTGTGGGTTGCATATCATTAGTTTATTTAACATGTTGAACACTGTATATCATTAGAAATCTGAATCTTTTGACTCACCTGGTGGATTAGAGAGACTTCACTTGTTTGAATTATTTATCACAAGCACATTAGCATTGGTTCTGTGAGGTATGAGAATTGAATTGAGGAATGTGTGTCTTAAGATTTGTAGAATCTATCCCCCAGAGATGTCTTCAAAGTCCTCATTTTCAATATATGGAGCCAGTGGTTCTCATTTCATTTAAAATTATTGTTCTTGATTACCATCATGCCCTCCCCAAGAAGATCATTTATTTACCATGATTACCATCTGATCCTTACGCTTTTAATGATAGCGTAAGGCACCCCCATGTACTCGTGAAGTATACAAGAGAAGCCGCCTAGGTAAAAGGAGCAAAAAGAACAGGGAATTCAAGAAAACTAATTACTAAAAGTGAAACATAAGCAGCTGTCCAAAGGTACGAGGTGTTTATGAAAAAAGATTTCAACTCCTCTAAAGACCTCTCGTGGTTCTCAAAACACCTATCATTTCTCTCTCGCTATATAAACCACAAAAGGCACATATGCATCATCTTCCAATCAACATTATGATGGGTTTTGACATTGAAATAAGCCCCCCATCTACACTTTGTTAACTCTGATTTAACACATGCTAACAAGTCATTTATAATGCAAAAAGGAAAACCATCTTAGCTTATGCACGACATTAGGAAGTTGGTGTCATTATAGTGATGATCTGCATGGGAAGCTTCTGTCGCTTTCTATATATTACTAACAATCAATTGCAATCCTTCTTAATTTATCCAACTCCTTTTGTAGAAGGGTTTTTTTTTTAATAGATGAGTAAAAGAACGGCAACAACAGAATAATACAAAAAAAAAAAGATAACATAAATCAAATCAAAGACCAACAAAATAATACTATTTGAAAAATTGGAATGACTTCTAATATAAACCAAGTGTGTGTGTGCACAAAGTGTTAACAAAATAATAACAATGCAGAATTTAAATGACACAAGATTTTTGTTAACGAAGTGGAAACTCAATATGAGAAAAACCACTCTGGGGTAGCCAAACCCAGGATATCCATTATTCAGAAGACAAGACTAGTTACAAAGTAGTAACACTCACATACCCCTGATGCAGTGGTCGTATCTTGCACTCTAACGTGTAGCCTAACACGAACGCCTCCCAACCAGGTCTCCTACCTGAAGGGGTCTTCAATGGAATCCTTTACCTTAGGGCCAACCCCTAAGATAGACTTCAGATAAGCGCAGCAACAGCACACATAATAATGGCTTCAGAGAGACAACTCAGGTCAATAATCTCACAATATAACTCTCTAAGCACTAATGGAATTCAATATCGAATTCTTGCAGTTCTCAAGCCAAGGGACCTCTATTTATAGGTTACAAGTTCAAATGAGCACCTGGCTTGATAAAACCTAGGCGTCATCCAGACGGTAGTCATAGGGTGTCCCAACGGACAACTGTACAATCGGCTTTCCAAAAAAATCGCTGAAATTCTTTCTTGGTTTGAGCCGCGTCTGGACGATGGTGCCTTGTCGTCCGAACGGTCGCACTTTCACTGCAAGTAATTTCCATACCAAGGCTTCGCGCGTCTGGACCAAGGGATGGTCATCCGGACGGTTGATCTGATGCACGCAATTTCCATATCTAGTGCTCGCTCGTCGGACCATGAGAACTGACGTCCGAACGTCTGGATTTTGAATGCGATACTTGCCTTATGGATGAGCGCGGTTGAACAGGAATCCACGTCGTCCGGACGGTTGCAGCGATCTTCCCATAACTAGGAAATCCCATAGTTGGTCGAACACTGAGTGTCATCTGAACGTGCAGCTGAAACGTTCGAACGGATGCAAGCTGGAGCAGTTCGAAGCTTCTCGACACATTACACATTACGGATGCAAGCTGGAGTAGGAAGGCCCGGACGGAAAGTTCTCGTCGTCCGGATGGATGATGCTTTGGACAGTTGGGTGTCCGAATGGTATATCACATCGTCCGGGCGGCTGGCAGGGAACCGAATTTTCTGACTTGTAAATTGTGCAGAATCTTCTGGAAGCACTCTGAATAGCGGAATCCCTGTTAAAACGCATCATTACAAAGAAATGATTTTGTCCGATAGAATGTGGCCAATTACAAACTAACAAACTCCCCCTTTGGCCATTCAGGGACAAAAATCACTTGACCGGTTAAAAATACAATCCCGGTCCAAATAAAAAATTACTTCATCTTTTTGTCACAAAGGGACAAAGGGTAAAATAGAGTAATGATAAAAACCACACAAAACTTACTCCCCCTAAAGGTCTCAGAAGGACCAGGGTAAACAGAGTAATAAAATATCCAGGAGTTTAAACAAATGTAGCAAATTATCAAAAAGATAACACAAATGTCTCAAAATATATCAAAAACTACAACGGGAAAAGAAAATCAAGATGCATCTGCCATTAGTGCATCGTCCTCGTCATCACTGCTGGACGGGTGATGGAACTTGAGACACTCCCGGAGATCAATCTGATTTTGCTCCACATGGAGGTTAATTGATTGAACCTCCTGCTGCATGGCCGAGATGGACTGTTGCATGGATGACAGGGAGAGCTGCATGGAACTCATGCCCCCTAAATAGCAGCCAATGCCTCCATAATCTGAGAATAGCTAGCATCCTGCTGTGGTGGCAGAACAGTCTGAGAAGAGGACGCCACAGCTGTTATAACTACAGGAATAGGAGGAGGCGGGGGCACATCATCATCCTGATCATCTCTTCGTAGCTGTGCATTGGACTTCATCAGAGTCTGCTTGCTGATAGGATCCTGGATCTTCATCTTCGGCTTGCTAGCAATACTGATGCCTGATTGTAGAATAATCTGTGTGAGCAGGCAGCCAAATGGGAGACCGGTATTGCCCTCATCACGGGCCTCCAGAATAACGCCTAAAATATGCTTGCACAAGTAGAAAGGCAAGCGAAGATTGATAGCATACACGAACTGGGCCCTCTTCAAAATCAGGTCACTGCGCCTGACAACAAGCCAAAGGTTGTGCTGGACAATCTTGGCTAGCATGCGGTGTGGGGCAGATAAGGCACTGATTTTGATGGTAATGGTGCGCTCCTCTCCTTAGGGAACAACATGAAAGAACTCTCTGAGATCATCCAGAGAAGGAGGGATTATCACCTCATTATAAGGGCTGCCAGGAATTTGGAGAATAGGTACTCTTATGAACTGACTGATGATTTGGGGATCAATTGTGATAGTATGCCCGCCTACAATAGACTGAAGCACCAACCCGCGGTCATCATCCTGAACCACCTCGAGGTTGGCATAGAATAGCCTGACCAGCCTGGTGTACACAACACATGCACATGTGTGTAGATACCCCCAATGATAGGTTTGGATAGTGTCTTGGATACTGTCCAGAGGAGCCACCATGATGTCTGACCGAACAGAATTCCTCTCAGCAATGACTGGTCGGTCCATAATCTTAGCTCTAAGGGCTGCCCTATCTCCCTCTATCCTCTGTCGGACTCTGCGCTGTGGACTGCCTGCATACATGATTCTGTAAAAGAAACCAACAAGTTTTGCCAATAATAATCCAAAAGAAATATTCTTGTTAGTGCAAATATAAATTTCAGCATTATAACGGCAGTAAAAGGGACTTTTCCAAAAATTACAAACAGGAAATATCACAATACAATCCACAATAATACCGAACCAGATAATCCCAACACAACAGATATCACAAAAGGATATTCTAACATTCCCAAAAGAAACTCAATAACATTCCCAAAATTATCACTATTCTAATAGTTTTAAAAACAAACTGAAAAGAATAAAGTTAACTAAAAAAAGTACCTGGAATGTGGAGAGTAATGCACAAAAGGACAAAAGAGGGCGAGAAAATGCAAAAACTCTCGAGAAGTCACTCACTAGAAGCCAAAAGATGAAGATAAATTGTGGGTAGCTTCAGAAATGTGGCGGCCAGGGTTTATAAAACCGGTGGGGTCCCCGTTCGGACGGCTCATTAACCCGTCTGGACGCGCGTTACCTCGTAAACATGTGGACAGGTCGCTCGGGTCTGGACGTGTAACCTTACCGTCTGGCCGTCGGAGCAGCGTGTGTTCGGATGTGTAACATAATCGTCTGGCCGATTGAGCCACACCTGTCTGGACGTATGTACCTAAATAAATAGATAAATATTTGTACGTTTTAGTCGCAAGTGCACAAGATCAAAACGATAGTATAGTAGGCAAATACGAGATCATTCCCACGAGGATTGGTAAATTATGCTTAAAAAGAATTCCATAATAATTGAGACGAGTGAAAAGCAATAAAAATATTAATCAGATCAAATAAGAGAAGAGATAAAAATATTGAAGAAATATAATATGAAATAAGGTAGGGCTTCGATATCCACCGCTAATCATACTCAATTAAGATTCACAATGCCAATGCTACCATCATAACTTGATACTTAATGCTTACCAGCCACAAGGGAATGGTATCTTCTCCTAAAGCTATTGATTTCCCTGAGCAACGAGTTAGGCATGGTATTTTCTCTAACTCTTTTCTTCATTGAAGGATTTAGCATGGTATCTACTAAGTTGTTCTTCAAGAAAGCATAAATTTATGGAAATCGGTAAACACACTCAGATTGGAACATGGTGTCTATTCCAGTTGTCTTTATGTTGATTAATCCAAGAACCTGTGATGGGGTTCTTTTGTTACTTTATTATGCCCAGGACTCGGTCATCCAAATTGACATAAATAAAAAATCCATACCACATACATATGATGATCAAGCATAAACATGAGAGGAATTCAAGAAAATAGGAAATAATCAAGTTAAGCATCAATATATGAATTGTAGCAAAGGCGCCAATTGAAAACCTTAACGAGATATAATTAGGGCTTCAATTGAGCCCTAACTAAAGTATTAGTTACAACTAATATAAACTAAAATTATATACATACAGAAAATAAATAAATAAAGAAAATAAAAACTAGGAAGAACCTCCTTCTTGATGGAACCTTTGATTCTTCCTCAAAGCTTGTGTGTCTTTTCTTCAAAAGCTAGAGGCCTATTTATAGGGATTAGAGAAGCTCTAGAAGCTCTAGAATTCCTATTACAATTCTAAGTAGGTCTTCTAGTCTAAATAGAATAATTACAAGTCTTTTCCTTTTCTGAAATTTCTATCCAAGTAGGAAAAGGATTCCAAAATTCATACAGATTTGCGGTCTTTTATTGCGGGGTGATTTTGGCATGGTAAACGTCCGAATTAGGAAAAACCTATTTCTTACATATTTGTCGAATTTCTCTTAGCTTTCCAACGCCATATACTTTGTTGCAATCTGATATTTGATCCGAAAGTTATGATTAAATTACTGAGACGTGCACATTCTGGATTCTTTCCAAAAATAACGAATTTTTGCCAACTTCTCTTTCCTTAAATTCAAAATTGATTGGAATTGAATCTATCCAAAAAGTGAGTTTGCTGACTTCATTATAATCTTGGAATTTGATGGATTTTTCTTCTAAAACCTGTAAAATACAAGAAAACACAAAAACAACACAAAACATCAAATTATAACAAAACTAAGAGCTTAACATATGTAAATTAAAGGGCTTGAATGTGTAACATTCAGCACTTATCAACGCAAAGGAGAAGCCGTCTGGACGCATCACACTGAAAAGGCAGAAACTAAGGGAAAAATTAGCAAAAAATATTTTTCCTAATATCAGCCTCAGAACATGCATGTATAATCAACTGATAAAGCAATCAGATAGCATTTCAAAACTATACAGAGATATAAAAGAGCGTTGAGAGTTCAATCGACACAAAGATTTTCCTGTAGATAGAAAATTTAGATAGATTACTTAACTCATACAATGTGTGTGTGTGTGTGTGTGTGTGTGTGAAAACTTTTCCCAAAAGGTATGACTTTCACTGATATGATAAAAGGCAACCAGATTTCTAGACAAGAGAGAAAATCAGTGAAAGATTAGTCAAAAGTCGAACCTTATTTAATACTAGGGCCTAGCCACCCTCATCTGATACACCCCCCCCTAAGATGCAGCACCCAATTTGTTTTACTTGTACCATGAAGGACAAGGCATATTGCAAATTTAGCACATAAGCAGAAAATATATAGTGCAGAATTCATAAGAGTAACTGCTTGATTCTTTTGATGCTGCAACCTAGAGAAAATGCCAGAATTTTTAGGTTCTAGATTCAACTAGCATCTGGTCAATTTGACCATCTTATCAAAAACCTCTTCTCTTATCCAGAATTTTTAGAAGCAAATAGTCAGAGAAGGAAAGATGTACCTTTAGGGGAGTCTTGGATAGTGTACATTTTCATCGCATGAGGAAAGAAGCTATCCAACTTTTGCATATATAGGAAAACACTTGGCAAATATAGTCATAAACTCTCAATCATATCTAAACAAAGTAGATTAATGCATAAAGAATTGAGATATCAGGTGAAAACACATGCAATATCTAATATGCCAAGAAAAGAAAAAAAATTTCCTGCAATTCTCCCCATTTTTTTTAATTAAACAAAATTCTATATGGAAATGACATCATATAACATGCAGAGCATGATCAAACCTGTGTAAGTTCGATGTTACCAATACAGAAAAAACAGTCGCTCGACCTGCTTTTTCTGTTTTCCCCAAATAGTACCTACAATATTCTCTCAAGAGAAATAGGGGGCAAAACAAAACTGGTTCCTTGATTGCATAATAAGCATAAAATATAGCAAGTAAAAGTCAAGCAATCAAACTTGATGCCTTAGGATTAGGAACCAAATCTTAGGCATGAACACCTTTTCCTACTAGGTGCGTACAGTTCCCCTCATGGGGTGAACGCCTCCCTTCTTTCTGACCCAAGCCTGCCTTCTTGTGGGTGGTTGCTGGAAGGACTTCATTTGTTGACCGATCCACTCCATCATGCTTTGCATCCAAATAGGTGGCTCCATGCAGTATTGATCATCTTCCACCTTTTGCGGCCGTTTAGAGTGCTTGGATTTGGTCTTGGATTTGCCACTATGATTGGTAGGTACAAATCGCTGCTAAGGCCGCTGATGCTGTGATGCCTGATGCTGAGGGGCATGAGACCAAGGAGCTTGATATTGAGGAGCCTGATGCCTTGGTGCTTGATTCCATGGAGAATGATACCATGGAGTCTACTGCTGGGCCAGAGGTCTTGTGCCATAATTTGCTTGTCTGGGCACTTCTTTCTTGACCTTTGCCTTTTGTGCTTTAAGAAGGGAGCATTGGGGTTGGACATGCCCACTTAAACCACAGTGATGTCATATCGGAGATTTTCTAATGGAAGGGGGCTTCTGAGTGCCCAGAATATCTCCACTGAGCTTGTCCTTCCCTTTATCTTCAATAGTGGGGGGAGGCTCTGGGACTGCAGGCTTAACAAAGACAGTCCTGGAAGTAGAGGGAGTATTAGAGGGAGGAGCTACATACCCGAGACAAGTCTTGTCGGTTGGGCTCTTCTGGATAGATAGCATGCGAGTTCCAGATTGTTCCAGATTGTTCCGAAAATATCCAAATTCGATCGATTGATTATAAAGTCGATCGATCGCATTTTGCTCGATCGCATTCGTGGTTGCCCTGTCTCGATCGATCGCATCTCGCACGATTAATTTTTCTTCGCCTGATGATTCGATCGATCGATTATAAAGTCGATCGATCGATTTGCCTTAGCCGATTCTTCACTTGGCAGGAGCAACTTTGAACTTTGGAAATGGCCAAATCACCCTTGATGTATAATCAGGTCTAATTCAGGTGTTTTGAATTAGATTTCAATTAAGACCTGAAAATAAGACAAAACACTAAAACACAACAAAATATTATATTTACAACACAAACTAGGTATAACAAATATAAATTAAGGGGTCTTGAATCGAATAATTCAAGACTTATCACTAGCTCGAGGGTTGCATCCGCTGGTTTAGTCCAACCAGTTTCAACAATACTCCAACAGTCAATAGATTTTAAAAAGAACCGCATACGAGCCTTCCAATAGCCATAGTTCGTACCGTCAAAGGCAAGAACTACATTAAAAGTTTGAGACATTTTAATAGCTAGAAGTCAAAGATAAAAGAACACTCAAGAAATTAATCTTAATCAGAGTGTACCAAGCTCTGATACCAATTGAAAAATTGGAATGACTTCTAATATAAACCAAGTGTGTGTGCGCACAAAGTGTTAACAAAATAATAGCAATGCATAATTTAAATGACACAAGATTTTTGTTAACGAAGTGGAAACTCAATATGAGAAAAACCTTTCTGGGGCAACCAAACCCAAGATATCCATTATTCAGAAGACAAGACTAGTTACAAAGTAGTAGCACTCACATACCCCTGATGCATTTTTCGTACCTTGCACTCTAACGTGTAGCCTAACACGAACGCCTCCCAACCAGGTCTCCTACCTGAAGAGGTCTTCAATCGAATCCTTTACCTTAGGGCCAACCCCTAAGATAGACTTCAGATAAGCGCTGCAACAACACACACAATAATGGTTTCAGAGAGACAGGGAGAGGTCCGGCGAGCCGTGAAACCACAGGAGGCCGATCCTCCAGGGGTCACCAGAGGCGCGATTTCCAGCGATTCCAGTGGCGCTTTTGGCAAACCCGTGACCTGGCAGCTTTAAGGCTGATTTTCGGCAAAACCTAGGGGAATTTCTGGTGGTTTCCCTTAGCCTAAACAGAAACTCTCAAAAGGGTAATTTCTTGAGTATTCTTGTGTTGTTTGATTATTGAGTTGTGAGTATGTAATTGTTGTGAATGATTTTAGTGATCAATTGGTCTTGATGTGGTTGATTGTAATTTTGGGTTGTGGGTTCGGCTGTGTGTTGCTAGAGTGGGATTTCCATGGAATTTTCTCAATGGCCGAAAGTTTCTATGAGTTGGGATTGAGGGTGTTTTCAAAATAAAACATGATTTTATGGTTTGGATGAAAATGATGTATTTTGGGTGTATTGTGTAAACAGGGTGCTGGTTTGTGTCCTTTGTTGATGGGTATTCTGATTTTTGGGGTTAGAATAGCCGAATGGGTATTTGAATGTATTTGCATTTTAGTAACCAAATCAGAGATGAATTTTAAAAGATAGGTTTCCTGTTTTAGCCATATGGTACTTAGAATATTTGTTTTAGGTTGTTTCAATTGAATAGATATTGGAATATTATTTAGAGGTATTGGCTGGATATTTTTGTGTAATGTATTTGGTTAAATTGTAATGGCTTAAATTTCGTTCTAATGGATTGGTAATTGAATTTAAGTCCCTAGGTGGCATTTATGTTTCAATACATCCTAGGATTGTGGTTTGGTTTTAAACTAATTAAAGGGATAAATTTGAGTTGTTATATGGTTTGATATGAAATTAACTATGGAAATTGAGTATGCTGTTTTGTTGTGATTTCTAATATATGCTGGTTGAAATAATTGTTAGAGTTAATATGTTTTAAACCAGATGTTTTTATTAGTTGATTTGGTGCTTGGATTGATGTTCCCTAAAAATGATTAGGTTTTGTTAGAAGTGTTAGTATTTTTGCAGAAAATGGATTTAGGTGTTATGGTTGAAAAATAATATTGAGACTTAACCATGTTATGCTAAGTAATAATTAATGTAGATGATGTTCCAAAGGTAATTGCTTCTATGTATGCATATATGAATGATTAGGGCTCATGTTTAGGCATAAGTTTCTAAAAGTAATGATATTAACCTTCTATGAACATATATATGTATTTGATGCAGATGATGAACTGCGACTGCACAAAAGGGCTGTAAGTATAAATTACTTACTGAGGGTAGTACTGGATTTCAATAGTGTTGTGTTTATGTTTTATGTTAATTGGATGCGTGTGAATGATTATTGCATACTATTAATAATCGACCTATTAATATTGGGAGCAACGTTTCCCAAAGGTTCAGGATGGGAATAGTGCCTGAACTGAAAACGCCAATAATTCATATTGATTGGAACGTCTCTTAAAGTGCTAGTAGAGTGACATGGAACCTACTTTGCTAGTGCGGAAATAAGCTAATAAAACGTAATGTAGAGGGAACGGCCTCGAGATAGTCGCTAACCAAGTAAATGGCTTCAAAAGAGTGGAGTGCAATGAGTATATTGAACTGTTTAAAACTTTGCATAGAAAACTGTCATCTCATCATAATGTTATCTCTGTTCCTTAAATAACGCAAAAATCATGATGTTGTTGAATGACAGTTAGCTCACTTATGGAACTATGGGGTTGTGGTAATAACCACTGTCTCATAGATGTTTGCGCAGGTTCTGAAGATTATGGATTGGATTAATAGCTAGCTTAAGAGATTTAAAGCTATTGTAGTTAGGTTTTAGTGCTTTGTACCTATCAATGTTTGTACCCTTTTGTAAATAACATGTTTAGAAATTTACTTGTATTTAATAAGTTTCCATGTATGCTTTTGTGTCATTTGTGACACGTATTTCATTGTAATTAGTGTAAAGAACATTAAAGGACTTTTAATGTATGTCTAGAGGAATTTCAATTAAAGCTCTGAATGTGTTGTAAGGGAATTGTCCCTGATGTTTGAAAAGAAAAAAAAAAGATATTCGTATTTTTCCGCTGTGAGATTTATCGTCTCTGAAGTAGTAATGACACGTAATTATCCAGATATAATTACTTATGCCTTTTTGTAAAAAACGGGTTGTTACATATACCAACTTGTAAAGGGAAGAGAGGTAAAAAAAACATATATGGGAATACTAGAAAGCATACTCTTAATGAGAGTAAGACGCCATCCCTTGAACAAGTAAATCTTCTTCCAACTCATCAGCCTATTTTTTATTTTCTCAACCACCCTATCCCAAACAGTTTTAGATTTGAAGGGAGCACCAAAAGGAAGACCCAAATAATGCAATAGAAGATAAGCGATATTCAAACAGAGAATACTACCCAGCTTCTCAATGTGTGGGACCTCCCCCACTGCGATTAACTCGGGTTTTTGAAGATTAACCTTTGAAAAATTTAAATTGACTTCTAATATAAACAAGTGTGTGTGTGCACAAAGTGTTAACAAAATAATATCAATGCGGAATTTAAACAACACAAGAATTTTGTTAACGAAGTGGAAACTCGATATGAGAAAAACCACTCCGGGGCAGCCAAACCTAGGATATCCACTATTCAGAAGACAAGACTAGTTACAAAGTAGTAGCACTCACATACCCCTGATGCAGTGGTCGTACCTTGCACTATAACGTGTAGCCTAACACGAACGTCTTTCAACCAGGTCTCCTACCTGAAGGGGTCTTTAATGAAATCTGAAAAATAATATGGACTTCTAAATTTAACAGTGTGTGCATAAGTGTCAACAAAAATTAAAGCACAGCGGAAAGTAAATGACACAGAGATTTTTGTTGACGAAGTGGAAACTCAGTTAAGAGAAAAAACCACTCCGGGGCAGCCAAACCCAGGAATTCCACTATTCAGAAGATAGAGCTAGATACAAGACAGTAACACTCACATGTACCGATGCAGTGGTCGTACCTTGATCTCTGACGTGTAACCCAACACAAACGCTTCCCAACCAGGTTCGCCTACCTGAAGGGGTCTTCAATGGAACTCCTTACCTTAGAGCCGACCTCTAAGATAGACTTCGGTTTACAGCACAGCACACTTGTAAAATGGCTTCAGAGGGATTGATGACTTCTCTGAGCTCTAATGGAATTCACACCCTTGGCAAGGCTTTAGAGGAAATATCACGTCTCTAAGCTGTAGAGAATTCACCACCGAATTTTGTGTTGAAAGCATGCCTCAAACCTCTTATTTATAGGCTTTGGAAATCCAAAATCGACTAAAAAACGGAGTCTGAAACACGCGCGTCCGGACGGGTCAAGTTTTTCTTGTCCGGAAAGTAATTCTGGAATTTTCTGCAGGGCCGTCCGGACGGGCAAATCTTTCCATCCGGACGGATGCCGTCCGGATGCTTCTAGGATCCGTTCGAACACTCAAATTACAGCATTTTTTCTAAGCTTTCCAATGAAGCCGATTTCGTCCCAATCCGATATTTAAGTAAAAAGTTATGATCAAAATACCCGAGGGTGTCCGGACGGCTTGACTGAGCGTCCGGACGGTCACCTGCAACCACCTCTCCAAGATAGCGCTGAAAGCTTCCATAACAAGGCCGCGTCTGGACGGTGTTACCCTAGCGTCCGGACGGTTGCACTTCAGCTGCACGAAATTACCATAATAAGGCTTGGAGCGTCCGGACCTTGAAGGCTAACGTCTGGACGGTTGAACTGGTGCACGCAATTTCCATATATGAAGCTTGATCGTCCGGACCATGAAGGCTAACGTCCGGACGGTTGAACTTGGTATGCACGTTCTTGCCTTATAAAGGACATTGTCCGGAGGGGATCACACATCGTCCGGACGGTGGCAGTCGTCTTCCCATATCTGTGTCTTGAGGCAGAAACCATAATGCTTGTCAAACCCTGAATGGCGTCCGGACGGTATAACCACGTCGTCCGGATGGATGCGCTGGAACACTGGGATCTTCTCGAACTCAGAAGAGCGTCCGGACGATTTGCCATTACGTCCGGATGGATGCAACCTTGAACTGTTTGAAGCTTCTAGACACTGATGGGAGTCCGGACGGAAAGATCTCGTCGTCCGGACGGATGTTACTGACTGATGAGTGTCCGGACGGAATACCACATCGTCCAGACGGCTGACAGGGAACCGAAATAAATCCTTGTAAACTTCACAGAATCTTCTCGAAGAACATAGCTGAAGAGTAGACTCTGGATAAAGCAGCATCCCTGTGAAAGCAGCAACATTACATATAAGTGATTTTGTCCAACAGAATGTAGCCAACACAAAAACTAACAAAATCCTTTACCTTAGGGCCAACCCCTGAGAAAGACTTCAGATCAGCGCAGAAACAGCTCACACAACAATGGCTTCAGAGAGACTAACTCAGCTAAATACTCTTACAAAATAACTCTCTAAGTACTAAGGAATTTGAAAAATAAAATTGACTTCTAAAAGTAAAAGGCAAGTGTGTGCACAAAGTGTCAACAAAAATAACAATGCGGAAAATAAATGACACAAGGATTTTTGTTAAAGAAGTGGAAACTCAAGATGAGAAAAACCACTCCGGGGCAGCCAAACCCAGGATATCCACTATTCAAAAGACAAAGCTAGATACAAAGTAGTAACACTCACATACCCCTGATGCAGTGGTCGTACCTTGTTCTCTAACGTGTAACCCAACGCGAACGCTTCCCAACCAGGTCTCCTACCTGAAGGGGTCTTCAATGGAATCCTTTATCTTAGGGCCATCCCCTAAGATAGACTTCAGTTGTAGCGCAGCAACAACACACTTGCAATGGCTTGAGAGAGAACGAACCAGCTCTGATAACTTCACAAAATAACTCTCTAAGCTCTAAAGGAATTCAATACCAAATTCTTGCAGTTTTAAATGCCCAGGGGACTCTATTTTTAGGCTGAGGGTTCAAATGGGCGACTGCAGTAATATGTACGGATGCCGTCCATACGGTGAACCTGAGCCATCAGGATGGACAACTGTGCGACCAGAAAAATCTGAGATTTTCGCTGAAAATCTTTCCTGTTTGAGAGTCGCGTCCGGACGGTGAGACACTGTCATCCGGACGGTCGCATGTCCGCTGCAAGTAATTTCCATATAAGGCTTTCGCGCGTCCGGACCAAGGAGGATGGCCGTCCGGACAGTTGATCTTCAACATGCAATTTCCATATTTGTGTTGCGCGCGTCCGGACCATGATATGCAGGCGTCAGGACGGTTGAAGTTGAATACGCAGGTGCACGCGCGTTCGGACGATGGCAGACTGTCGTTCGGACGGTTGAATTTAAATTGCGATTCTTGCCTTAAGGAGAAGTGTGTCCGGACGGGAATCCACGTCTTCCGAACGGTTGCATCAATCTTCCCATAAATGAACTTGGAAAGAATCTGAAGCTTGGTCGAATACTGAGAGGCGTTTGGATGGGCTGCTAAGACGTCAGGACAGATGCAAGCTGGAACAGAAGCTTCTCGATACAGTGGAGGGTCTGGACGGAAGTCTACGTCGTCCGAACGAATGATGCTAGGTCTGTCTGGGCGTCTGGACGGTATGGTACGTCGTCCGAACGGATGGAACAGTGGACAGATGGGCGTCCCGACGGGATGGCACGATCGTCTGGACGGATAACAAGGAACTGGAAATCTTCTGATTTGCAAGCAGTTCAGAATCTTCTGAAACACTTCTGAATAACGGAATCCCTGTTAAACAACATCTTTACATATAAGTGATTTTGTCCAAACAGAATGAGGCCAATCACAAACTAACAGAATTCAATACCGAATTCTTGCGGTTCTCAAGCCTAGGGACCTCTATTTATAGGTTGCAGGTTCAACTGAGCGTCTGGCTTGATAAAACCTAGGTGCCATCTGGATCGTAGTCATAGGGCGTCCGGATGGATAACTATGCAATCGACTTTCCAAAATTTCGCTGAAATTCTTTCCTGTTTTGAGCTGCGTCCGAACAGTGGTAAACTGTCGTCCGGACGGTCCCACTTCCGCTGCAAGTAATTTCCATATCAAGGCTTTGCGCGTCCGGACCAAAGGAATGGTTGTCTGGACGGTTGATCTGATGCACGCAATTTCCATATCTGATGCTCGCACATCCGGACCAAGAGGACTGTCGTTCGGACATCTGGATTTTGAATGCGATAATTGCCTTATGAATGAGAGCGTCCAAATGGGAATCCATGTCGTCCGAACGGTTGTAGTGATCTTCCCATAACTATGTGAAAATCGAAAATGACTTCTAAAATAAGACAAGTGTGTGTAAAGTGTGCAACAAAAATGACAATGTGGAAAGTAAACAACACACAGATTTTTGTTGACAAAGTGGAAACTCAATCAATAGAAAAACCACTCCGAGGCAGCCAAACCCAGGAATTCCACTATTCAGAAGACAAAGCTAGATACAAGATAGTAACACTCACGTTAACCCGATGCAGTGGTCGTACCTTACTCTCTGACGTGTAACCCAACACTAACGCTTCCCAACCAGGTCTCCTACCTGAAGGGGTCTTCAATGGAATCCTTTACCTTAGGGCCAACCCCTAAGATAGACTTCAAATGTAGCACAGCACAATTGTAACTGCTTCAGAGGGATCTTGAACTTCTCTGAGCTCTTGTGGAATTCAATACCAAATTCTTGCAGTTCTCAATGCCCAGGGGCCTCTATTTATAGGCTGAGGTGCAGAATGGGTGACTACTATAATATGTACGGACGCCGTCTGGACGGTGAACCTGAGCCGTCTGGACGGACAACTGTGCGACAGGATTTTCCAAAAATTTCACTGAAAATCTTTCTTGTTTAAGAGCCGAGTCCGGACGGTAAGACAATGACGTCCGGACGGTTGCACGTCCGCTGCAAGTAATTTCCATATATGGCTTCGCGCGTCCGGACCAAGGGGATGAACGTCCGGACGGCAATTCTTCAACACGCAATTTCCATATCTGCTATGCGTGTGTCCGGACCATGAGAAGCAGGCGTCCGGACAGTTGAAGTCGAATCGGCAATTTCCATATTAGTTGCACGCGTGTCTGGACCAAGGCTGACTGACGTCCAGACGGTGATATTTGAATTACGATTCTTGCCTTATGTATGAGTGCGTCCGGACGGTGTATCAATCTTCCCATATCTGAACTTGGAAAGAATCTGAAGCTGGTCGATCACTGTTAGGCGTCCGGACGGGTTGCTGAGAGGTCCGGACGAATGGAAGCTGGAACAGAAGCTTCTCGATATAGTGTAGGGTCCAGACAGAAAGATACGTCGTCCGGACGGATGATGCTGGTCTGTCTAGCGTCCGGACGGGATGACACGTCGTCTAGATGGATGGAATAGTGGACAGATGGGCGTCCGGACGAGATAACACGTCGTCCAGACGGCTGACAGGGAATCTGAAATCTTCTATCTTTTTCACAGTGCAGAGTCTTCTGAAAATGCTCTGACAAGTGGAATCCCTATTTACAGCATCTTTACACATAAGTAATTTTGTCCAAACACAGAATGAGGCCAAAATACTAACACTATGTTTTGGAAGGAAATCCCATAGCTGGTCGAACACTGAGTGGCGTTCGGACGTGCTGCTGAATTGTCCGGATGGATGCAAGCTGGAGCAGTTCGAAGCTTCTCGACACAGACGAAGGTCTGGATGGAAGATGCTTTGGACAGTTGGGCGTCCGGAGGGTATATCACGTCGTTCGGACGGCTGGCAGGGAACATAATTTTTTTGACTTGTAGAATGTACAGAATCTTCTGGAAGCACTCTGAATAGCTGAATCCCCTATTTAAAAGCATCTTTACAAAGAAGTGATTTTGTCCAACAGAATGTGGCCAACTACAAACTAACAAACTTCCCCTTTGGCCATTCTGGGACAAAAATCACTTGATTGGTTAAAAAAAAATCCCGGTCCAAATACAAATTACTCCCCCTAAAGGTGTCAGAAGAACCAGGGTAAACAGAGTAATAAAATATCCAGGAGTTTAAACAAATGTAGTAAATTATCAAAAAGATAATACAAATGTCTCAAAATACATCAAAAACTGCAACGAAAAAAAATTAGGATGTATCTGCCATCGGTACATCGTCCTCGTCATCACTGCTGGACGGATGATGGAACTTGAGACACTCCTGGAGATCAATCTGGTTCTGCTCTAAATTGAGGTTAGTGGAGTGAACCTCCTGTTGCATGGCAGAGATGGACTGCTGCATGGATGACATGGATAGCTGCATGGAACTCATGGCCCCATGAATTGCAGCCAATGCCTCCATAATCTGTGAATAGCTGGCATCCTGCTGTGGTGGCGGAACAGTCTGAGAAGAGGACGCCACATCTGGGATGCCTACAAGAATAGGAGGAGGTGGGGGCACATCATCATCCTGATCATCTCGCCGCAGTTGAGCATTGGACTTCATTAGGGTCTGCTTGCTGATAGGATCCTAGATTTTCATTTTTGGCTCACCAGCAATACTAATTCCTGATTGAAGGATAATCTGGGTGAGCAGGCAGCCAAACGGGAGACCGGTATTGCCCTCATCACGGGCCTCCAGAATATCGCTCAAAATATGCTTGAACAAGCAGAAAGGCGAGCGAAGACTGATAGCATACACGAATTGGGCCCTCTTCAAAATCAGGTCACTGCGCCTAAAGATGGGCCAAAGGTTATGCTGGACAATCTTGGCTAGTATGCGGTGTGGGGCAGATAAGGCACTGATCTTGATGGTGGTGGGGTGCTCTTTTCCTTGGGGAAGGGCATGGAAGAATTCTCTGAGATCATCCAGAGAAGGAGGGATTACCACCTCATTATAAGGGTTGCCAGGAATCTGGAGAACAGGTACTCCTATGAATTGACTGATGATCTAGGGATCAACATTGATAGTATGCCCACCTACAATGGTTTGAAGCACCAACCTATGGTCATCATCCTGAACCACCTCGAGGTTGGCGTAGAATAGTCTGACCAGCCTAGTGTACACAACACTGGCATAGGTGTGTAGAGACCCCCAATGATAGGTCTGGATAGTGTCATGGATACTGTCCAGCGGAGCCACCATGATGTCTGACCGAACAACATTCCGCTCAGCAATGACTGGTCAGTCCATAATTTTAGCTCTAAGAGCTGCCCTATCTCCCTCTGTCCTCTGTCAAACTTTGCACTGTAGAATGCCTGTAGACATGGTTCTGCAAAAGAAACCAACAAGATTTGCCAATAATAATCCAAAAGAAATATTCTTATTAGTTCACAAAAAAATCCGGCATTATAACGACAGTAAAATGGACTTTTCCAAAAATTACAAACATGAAATATCACAATACAGTCCACCAAAACAGATAGTCCTAACACAGCAGATATCAAAAATAAATCTCAATAACATTCCCAAAGTAATTTAATATTCTAACAGTTTAAAAAAAAAAAAAAAAACTGAAAAGAATAAAGTTAACTAGAAAAAGTACCTGGAATGAGGAGAGTAATGCACAAAAGGACAAAAGAGGGCAGGATAATGCAAAAAATCTGGAGAAATCACTCACTAGAAGCCAAAAGAGAGGAGAAAATCGAGTGGGGTAGCTCAAAGATGCGGCGGCCAGGGTTTTTAAAACCAGTGGGGTCCTCGTCTGGACTGCTCATTAACCTGTCCGGACGCGCATTGCCTAGTAAATATGCGACAAGCCGTGCGCATCCAGACGTGTAACTGTTAGTATTTTGGCCTCATTCTGTGTTTGGACAAAATCACTTAAGTGTAAAGATGCTGTAAACAGGGATTCCACTATTTAGAGTTTGCAAGTCAGAAGAATTCAAGTTCCCTGTCAGCCGTTCGGACGACCGAGCCATCCCGTCCGGACACCCATCTGTCCACTATTCCGTCCGGACGACGTGTCTACCGTTCGGACCTCTTAGACAGACCAGCATCATCCTTCCGGACGAAGTGTTCATTCCATCCGGACCCCATACTGTATCGAGAAGTTTCTGTGCCAGCTTGCATCCGTTCGGACATTTCAGCAGCACGTTCAGATGCCTCTAAGTACTTGATCAGTTTCTGATTTCTTTCCAAGTTCCAAGAAAGGGAAGATCAATCAATCATCTGGACGATGTGGTATCCCTTCCGGACGCGCGTCTCCTTAAGCCAAGAATCGCAATTCAGATATGACCGTCCAGACGTCTGACAGCTATGGTCCGGACGCGTGTGCATCAAAGAAGGAAATTGCTGATTCGTCTTCAACCGTCCGGACGATTGCCTATCATGATCTGGACGCGCGCAATGCAGATATGGAAATTGCGTGTTGAAGAATTACCGTCCGAACGCTCATCCCCCACGGTCCGGACGCTCTAAAGCCTTATACGGAAATTACTTGTAGCGGACGTGTGACCGTCCGGACGAGGCCCTTAAACAGGAAAGATTTCCCCGCCAAATTTTTGGAAAATCTTGTCGCACAGTTGTCCGTCCGGACGGCCCATGTCCACGATCCGGATGGCGCCCAGGTATATTTTGCCTAACGCTCATTTGAGCCCCCAGCCTATAAATAGAGGCCCCTGGGCACTGAGAACTGCAAGAATTCTGTGTGAATTCCATTAGAGCTCAGAGAAGTCATCAATCCCTCTGAAGTCGTTTTACAAGTGTGCTGTGCTATAAATCGAAGTCTATCTTAAAGGTCGGCTCTAAGGTAAGGAGTTCCATTGAAGACCCCTTCAGGTAGGAGAACCTGGTTAGGAAGCGTTCGTGTTGGGTTACACGTCAGAGATCAAGGTACGACCACTGCATCGGGTATATGTGAGTGTTACTGTCTTGTATCTAGCTATGTCTTCTAAATAGTGGAATTCCTAGGTTTGGCTGCCCCATAGTGGTTTTTCTCTTAACTGAGTTTCCACTTCGTCAACAAAAATCTGTGTGTCATTTACTTTCTGCTGTGCTTTAATTTTTGTTGACACTTATGCACACACTTTATTTTTAGAAGTCAATTTCGTTTTTCAATTGGTATCAGAGCTTGGTACACTCTGAGAAGATTAATTTCTTGAGTGTTATTATATTTGACTTCTATATTTTGATATGTCTCAAACTCTTAATTCTGTTCCTACCTTCGATGGTACGAACTATGGCTATTGGAAAGCTCGGATGAGATTCTTTTTAAAATCTATTGACTGTTGGAGTATTGTTAACTCTGGTTGGACTAAACCAGAGGATGCAACTCCCGAAACAGTCCCTCTGAAAAACGCTCGACTTTCCAATGATAAAGCCCTCCATGCTCTATGCCAAGCACTTTCTCCCTCTGAATTCGCCAAAATTTTAAACTGCGAATCAGCCAAAGAAGCATGGCAAATCTTGGAAACAACATATGAAGGCACGAAATTAGTTAAATCTGCCAAACTTCAAATGTTGACTTCAAGATTTGAAGAAATTAAGATGTTGGAAGAAGAGACTTTTGGAGAGTTTTACTCCAAGATAAGTGACCTTAGAAACTCCATGGTGAGTCTCGGGAAATCTATCTCGGATGTAAAACTCATCCGAAAAATTCTAAGATCTTTGCCCGAGCGTTTCAGGATCAAGGTAACGACAATCGAGGAAAGCAAGGTTCTTGAAGAGATGAAGATTGAAGAGCTAGTTGGATCTCTTCAAACATATGAGCTGTCTCTGCCCCTAGTCAAGAAGGTAGAAGCCTCCTCTGAAAATGACTCTGAGGATGAAGACAAAGCTATGGCTATGTTAGCCAAAAATTTCAGAAGACTGATGAAAGATGATCGGTTCAAGAAGAAGTTTTCTGATAAAATAAAGAAACCTCTCAGAGAAGCTGAACCAGAGGAAGAGGAGAAGAGAGATCCCAAAGGACCCCAATGTTTTGAATGCTCAGGCTTTGGGCATATCCGGACGGATTGTGGGAATCTCAAAAAGGGCAAGGGAAAGGCATACAATGTGACTCTTAGTGATGAGTCAGAAGAAGAAGCTCCAGGGTTTGAAAAATTTCTGGCCTTTGTAGCCCCACATATTGAAGAACGACTCTACCACCCAGTCAATTCTGTTCCGCTCAATCCCTATTTCATGGCCACATATCTTTCCGGCTAAGGAATGGGAAACCTTTCTCTTGTTACATGAATCCAATTTTCGTTTCATTCGGGAAAAGCCATCTTTTTTTCAACAATGTCTTTGTCATTTGATCCAATAGCGTTCCGTTAGATAGGAACAGATTTGATAAATACTGATAACTCTCGGATGGAGTATTAAAACGGAAAAATCCATTAGATAATGAACTATTGGTTCTAAGCCATCTCTGGCGATAAATCAACAATTCGAAGTGCTTTTCTTGCGTATTCTTGATAAACCAGCGTTTATATATAGATGTAGGAAGATCTGTTTGGGAAGTAAGAAGCCCCTTTGGCATCTCTTCATCTGCAAAGAATTCTCGATGTGAAAACACAGAGACAAAGGGCTGATCTTTGAATAGTAAAAAAAGTGGATCTGTAGGGTCCCAAATGAATTGGCTTATTAGAAAAAAGCCTTGTTCTTTGGAAGATCTATCTCTTGTCTGGTACTGCACAGTTCTACTCTGTAAGAACTCTGAATCATTCTCTTGAAGCTCATCCTCTTCATCATAAATGATCCGCTTGCCCTGAAATGACCTAGCCCAATAGGGAAATCCCAATTCATTGGGCCTTTCGATACAATCAAATAGAAAGCCCCAAGGGCGCCATATTCTAGGAGCCCAAACTATGTGATTGAATAAATCCTCCTCTATCAGTTGCGGGTCGAGGACTCCTTCTCATTCCCCTTCTTCAAACTTCGATTCGTATTGTTCATAGAGAAATCTCTGATCAACGATAGAACAAGATCCATTTTGCATCATATCTAAGGGATTCCTTGGTTCGGGCCGAAGAAGCAATGTCACTCGATCATTATCAAACTGACTGCAATCTTTTTTTGTCCGTGAGGATCCCACCAGGGTGCCTTCTACTTCTAATAGGCCATGAACTAGATCAAAATCATTCTCAACGAGTCCATAAGAAGTGATCCCATTTTTTTCATCGGGTCCGGGTAGAGACCAAAGGTCTTGAGCGACCGATCCGGCAAAACAACTCAAAAGATAAAGAAGTATCGTTAATTTCTTCATGCTCGTTCCAAGTTCGAAGTACCATTACTCATATTACTCGAAGCATAGTGAAAATGAGGAAGAGCTCAAAGAGGCCTACAAGACTCTCTACAAAGAGTTTGAGAAGCTGAGGGAAGGCCGAAAGCAGCATCTGAATGAACTAAACAGTTTGTAGACCGAGAAGAGTTCATTGCTGCTCAAAGTGCAAGAGCTCGAGGAAAAGCTACTAGAGACACAGCTCCAGCTAGAGAGAGTCACTGATGAGAAGTTGACTCGCATGCTGTCCATCCAGAAGAGCCCAAATGACAAGACTGGTCTCGGGTATGTAGCTTCCTCTTCTGATATTCCTTCTTCCTCAAAGACTGTATTTGTGAAGCCTACAGTCCCAGAGCTTCCTCCCGCTGTTGAAGATAAACAGAAGGAAAAGGTTAATGATGATGTTCCAGGCACTCAGCAGCCTCATTCCATCAGAAGACCTCCTATTTGCCATCACTGCGGTCTCAGTGGGCATGTTCGGCCTCAGTGCTCCCTCTTGAAAGCTCAAAAGGCCAAAGCCAAGAAAGAAGCGCCCAGCGCTAGACCTGCGGCTCAGCATCAGACTCCTTGCATCAGGCATCCTATCAAGTACCATGGGGACAAGCATCAAGGCATCAGTATCAAGCCCCTTGGTCTCATGCTCCTCAGCATCAACAGCCTCAGCAGAGGTTTGTATCAGCCAATCACAGTGGCACTTACAAGAGCAAACCCAAGCATTTGAGAAGGCCTCAAGAGCAATACTCCGGTGAGCCTCCTGTCTGGATGCAGAACATGATGGAGTGGATGATTCAGTCTTGTCAGCAACCACCCACTGGAGACTTGGGCTGAGAAAGGCAGTTACCCTAGGAAGGGGAACCGACGCACCTAGCAGGTTCGGGTGTTTATGCCTAGGATTTGGTTCCTAATCCTAAGGCATCAGGTTTGATTGCTTGCACTTTTTATGTTATATTTATGTGCTTGTTATGTAATCTAGGAACTAGTTTGTTGTGCCCCTTGTTTCTCTTGAGAGAACTTTGCAGGTATCTATTGGGGAAGACAGAAAAAGCAGGTCGAGCGACTGTTTTCTGTACTGACATCTTTGAGCATTTACAGGTGTAATCTTACCTTTGCATATGATGTCATTTCCATATTGCATGTTTTGTTTGTTTAAAAAAAAAAAAAATTGGGTGAATTTGCAGGATTAATCCTTCTCTTGGCTTATTAGATATTGTATGTATCTTCACCTGATATCTCAATTCTGTGAGCATCAATACTTTGCTTAGATGTATTTGAGAGTTTTATGACTAGTTTGGCCAAGTGATTTTCATGTTTATACAAAAGTAGGATAGCTCATTTCCTCATGCGATGAAAAAATGCACTATCCGAGACTCCCTAAAGGTACATATTTCCTTCTCTGACTAGTTGCTTCTAGAATTTCTAAATTAGAGAGAGGTTTGTGATAAGATGGTCAAATTGACCACAGGCTAGTTGAACCTAGCATCTATAAATTCTGGCATTTCCTCTAGCTTACAGCACCATAAGAATTGAGCAGTTATTCGTATGAATTTTGTGCTTTAAAATTGTCTATTCACTACTTCTGTACTGAATTTGCAATATACCTTGCCCTCTATGAGCAAGTAAAAATTTATCTTGTCCTTCATGGTACAAATAAAACAATTCGGTGCTGTATCTCAGGGGGAGTGTATCAGATGAGGATGGCTAGGCCCTAATAAAAGTAAGGTTTAACTTTTGGCTAATCTGTCACGGATTCTCTCTCTTCTTTAGGAAATTCGGCTACTCTTGTCATGATTTTTCAAACCTTGTCGGTTCATCCACACACACACGCATTGCTTGAGTTGAGTTGTCTATTTGACTTTTCTATGATTAGGAAAATTACTTGTGCTAATTGAAATCTCAACTCTCTTTTATATCTCTGTTAAGTTTTGAGATGCTTTCTGATTGTGTTATCAGTTGATTATACATGCGTGCTCTAACACTGACCTGAGAAAATTGATCTCTGTAAAATTTTCCTCAGTTTTTCTGGTGTTTCAGTGTGGATCGTCTGGACGGTCCACATTGACGTCCGGACGGACTGGTGGTCCGGATGGCACTCTCTTGGAGTCCGGACGGGACGGAGCCCACATGTCCGGACATGACCTGATGGAGTCCGGACGCGCGCTGTCATCATCGTCCGAACGGTCTCTTTATATCGTTCGGACACGCGCGACCAGTCTGCTCCTTTCCGAGGCAGCGAGCGTCGGGACGTCATCAATCCACCGTCCGGACATGGACCCCACAGAGGCTATAAATTCCCCTGCTCGCCGCATTCTCACTATACCCCACTCAATCTCAATTTTGGCTATTTGTGAGTTCTCTTTTTGTGAGTTTTGGCTTTTTGCATTTTTCTCATATTCCAGGTATTGTTTTTCAGCCCTTATCTCTTCAGTTTTTTTTTTTTTTTAAAAAAATTTTTAGAATGTTATTTATTTTTGGAATATGAGATGCATATATCTGCCATGTTGAAATTTCTTGGACTTAGTTGTGATATTATTTTGTATTTATTTTCACAAGTCCTTTTTACTGCTGTTATTCTACCAAATTTTTGTTATCCTAACAAGAATATTTTTGGAATATTTTTCTTTGGAAAATTATTGTTGGATCTTTTGCATAAACATGTTTGTTGGCAGTCCACCCCGCAGGGTCCGTCAGAGGATTGTGGAAGATAGGGCTGCAATTCAGGCCAAAATTATGGAACGCTCCGTCATTGCTGAGTGGAACGTCCTTCGGGCTGATATCATGGTGCCACCGCTGGACAACATACTTGACATCATCCAGATGTACAACTGGAGATATCTCCACAGCTGTGCTTGTGTGGTGTACACCAGATTGGTCAAGCTGTTCTACGCCAACCTGGAGGTGGTGCAGAATGATGATCATGGAGTGGTGCTTCAGTCCTCCGTTGCAGGCCGTCTCATCACTGTTGATCCTCAGGTCATTAGTCACATCATTCGAGTCCCAGTGCTCGAGATTTCGGCCAACCCATACAATGAGGTGGTGCTTCCTCCATCCCTGGATGATCTGAGGGAATTCTTCCGTGCCGTTCCCCAAGGTGAGGAGAGCTCTACTACCATCCGGATTGGTGCCCTGTCATCCTCCCACCGCATGCTGGCCAAGATCATTCAGCAGAACATCTGGCCTGTTGCCTGGCGCAGTGATCTGATCCTGAACGGGCCCAGTTTGTCTATGCAATCCACCTTTGCTTGCCTTCCTGCTTATGCAAGCACATTTTGGGGGTTATGTTAGAGGCCCGTGATGAGAGCACTACTGGTCTTCCGTTTGGCTGCTCCTCACTCAGATTATTCTTTAGTCGGGCATCAATGTCAATGGTGAACCAAAGATGAAAATACAGCAGTCCATCTCATCTATGCAGCAAGCTGTGCACTCCGTCGACAGGCGTGTGGAGCAGAACCAGCTGGACCTTCAGGAGTCCCTGAAGTATCATCATCCTAGTGGCAGTGATGATGAGGATGAGGCAGACGGGATTTTACCCATGCCTGAGGATGTTTGATTCCCTCTTGTGTTTGTTGACTTTTTATTGTCTTTTGTTATTTTGAGACAATTTTTTGCTTTGTTAAAACTTTTGGATATATATTACTCTGTTTCCCGGGTCCTTCTGAGACCGTTAGGGGGAGTAATCTTTATGACAGTTAATTTTTATTACTCTGTTTTACCCTTTGTCCCATTGTGACAAAAAGGGGGAGTAATTTTTATTTTTGGACCGGGAATGTATTTCCAAACCGGTCAAGTGATTTTTGTCCCAGAATGGCCCAAAGGGGGAGTTTGTTAGTATTTTGGCCTCATTCTGTGTTTGGACAAAATCACTTAAGTGTAAAGATGCTGTAAACAGGGATTCCACTATTCAGAGTCTGCAAGTCAGAAGAATTCAAGTTCCCTGTCAGCCGTCCGGACGACCGAGCCATCCCGTCTGGATGCCCATCTGTCTACTATTCCGTCCGGACGACATGTCTACCGTTCGGACCTCCTAGACAGACTAGCATCATCCGTCCGTACGAAGTGTTCATTCCGTCTGGACCCCATACTGTATCGAGAAGTTTCTGTGCCAGCTTGCATCCGTTCGGACGTTTCAGCAGCACGTCCGGACGCCTCTCAGTACTTGATCAGTTTCTGATTTCTTTCCAAGTTCCAAGAAAGGGAAGATCAATCAACTATCCGGACGATGTGGTATCCCGTCCCGACGCGTGTCTCCTTAAGGCAAGAATCGCAATTCAGATATGATCGTCCGGACGTCTGACAACTATGGTCCGGACGCGCGTGCATCAAAGAAGGAAATTGCCGATTCGTCTTCAACCGTCCGGACGACTGCCTATCTTGGTCCGGACGCGCGCAATGCAGATATGGAAATTGCGTGTTGAAGAATTACCGTCCAGACGCTCATCCCCCACGGTCCGGACGCTCTAAAGCCTTATAAGGAAATTACTTGCAGCGGATGTGCGACCGTTCGGACGATGTGCCATCCCGTCCGGATGAGGCCCTTAAACAGGAAAGATTTCCCCGCAAAATTTTTGAAAAATCTTGTCGCATAGTTGTCCGTCCGGATGGCCCATGTCCACCGTCCGGACGGCGCCCAGTTATATTTTGCCTGATGCTCATTTGAGCCCCCAGCCTATAAATAGAGGCCCCTAGGCACTGAGAATTGCAAGAATTCTGTGTGAATTCCATTAGAGCTCAGAGAAGTCATCAATCCCTCTGAAGCCGTTTTACAAGTGTGCTGTGCTATAAATCGAAGTCTATCTTAGAGGTCGGCTCTAAGGTAAGGAGTTCCATTGAAGACCCCTTCAGGTAGGAGAACCTGGTTGGGAAGCGTTCGTGTTGGGTTACACGTCAAAGATCAAGGTACGACCACTACATCAGGTATATGTGAGTGTTACTGTCTTGTATCTAGCTATGTCTTCTGAATAGTGGAATTCCTGGGTTTGGCTGCCCCGGAGTGGTTTTTCTCTTAACTGAGTTTCCACTTCGTCAACAAAAATCTGTGTGTCATTTACTTTCCGCTGTGCTTTAATTTTTGTTGACACTTATGCACACACTTTATTTTTAGAAGTCAATTTCATTTTTCAGTAACCTTACCGTTCGGCCGTGGGAGCCGCGCACATCCAGACGTGTAACATAACCGTCCGGCCGACTGAGCCACACTAGTCCGGACGCAAAGAGAGGCCGTCCGGACACTTCACTCCGAAAAGGCAGAAACTACGAGAAAAATTAGCATAAAATATTTTTCCTAATATCAGCTTCAGAACATGCATGTATAATCAACTAATAAAGCAATCAGATAGCATCTCAAAACTATGCAGAGATATAAAAGAGAGTTTAGAGTTCAATCAGCACAAATATTTTCTTGTAGATAGAAAATTTAGATAGATTACTCAACTTATACAATGCATGTGTGTGTGAAGACTTTTTCCAAAAGGTATGACTTTCAATGATATGAAAAAAAGCAACTAGATTTTCTAGACAAGAGAGAAAATCAGTAAAAGATTAGTCAAAAGTCAAACCTTATAAATTACTAGGGCCTAGCCACCCTCATCTGATACACTCCCCCTAAGATGCAACATCCAATTGTTTTACTTGTACCATGAAGGACAAGGTAAATATTTTACTTGCACCATGAAGGACAAGGCATATTGTAAATTTAGCACATAAGCAGAAAATATACATATATAGCGCAGAATTCATAAGAGTAACGGCTTGATTCATTTGATGCTGCAACCTAGAGAAAATGCCATTATTTTTAGGTTCTAGGTTCAACTAGCATTTGGTCAATTTGACCATCTTATCAAAAACCTTTTCTCTTATCCAGAATTTCTAGAAGCAAAAAGTCAGATAAGGAAAGATGTACCTTTAGGGGAGTCTTGGATAGTGTACATTTTCATCGAATGAGGAAGAAAGCTATCCAATTTTTGCATATACAGGAAAACGCTTGGCAGATATAGTCATAAACTCTCAATCATATCAAAGCACAATAAATTAGTGCTTAAAGAATTGAGATATCAGGTGAAAACACAAGCAATATCTGACATGCCAAAAAAAAAATTTCCTGCAATTTCTCCCCAATTTTTTTTTTTTTAATTTTTTATTAAACAAATTGCTATATGGAATTGACATCATATAACATGCAAGGCATGATCAAACCTGTATAAGCTCGATGTTGCCAATACAGAAAAACAGTCGCTCGACCTGGTTTTTCTGTCTTCCCCAAATAGTACCTACAATATTCTCTCAAGAGAAATATGGGACAAGAAGATGGTTCCCAGATTGCATAGTAACCACAGAATATATCAAGTAAGAATCAAGCAATCTATCCTGATGCCTTACGATTGGGAACCAAATCCTAGGCATGAGTACCTTCACCAACTAGGTGAGTCTATTCCCCCTCATGGGGTGAACATCTCCATTCTTTCTGACCCAAGCCTGCCTTCCTGTGGGTGGTTGTTGGCAGGGCTTCATCTGTTGACCCATCAACTCCATCATGCTTTGCATCCAAATAGGTGGCTCCATTCAGTATTGATCATCTTCCACCTTTTGCGGCCATTTAAAGTGCTTGGATTTGGTCTTGGATTTGCCACTATAATTGGCAGGTACAAATCGCTGCTGAGGCCGCTGATGCTGTGATGCCTTGTGCCGTGGAGCATGAGACCAAGGAGCTTGATATTGAGGAGCCCGATGCCTTGGTGCTTGATTCCATGGAGCATGATTCCTCTGAGTCTGCTGCTGGGCCAGAGGTCTTGTGCCATAATTTGCTTGTCTGGGCACTTCTTTCTTGACCTTTGCTTTTTGTGCTTTAAGAAGGGAGCACTGGGGTCGGACATGCCCACTTAGACCACAATGATGGCATATAGGAGATTTTCTTTTGGAATGAGGCTTCTGAGTGCCCGAAACATCTTCATTAACTTTGTCCTTCCCTTTATCTTCAATAATGGAGGGAGGCTCTGGGACTGCAGGCTTGACAAAGACAGTCCTGGAAGTAGAGGGAGTATCAAAGGGATGAAGTACATACCAATCTTGTCGGTTGGGCTCTTCTAAATAAACAGCATGTGAGTCAACTTTTCATCAATGACTTTTTCAAATTGGAGCTATGTCTCTAGTAGCTTCTCCTCCAGCTCTTGTATTTTGTGCATCAATGAACTCTTCTCAGCCTGCAAACTGTTCAGATCATGAATGTGCTGCTTGCAACCTTCCCTCAGCTTTTCGAACTCTATATAGAGTTTTATAAGCCTCCTTGAGTTCTTCCCCATCATCACTATGCTTCGAGTAAGAATCTTCTTCTTCGACATATGGAGCCACAAAGGCTAGAAATTTCTCTTGCTCAGGAGCTTCTTCTTCTTCGGACTCATCACTGAGAGTCGTGTTATAAGCCTTCCCCTTACCTTGCTTGAGATTCCCACAATCGACCCAGATATGCCCAAACCAGAGCATTCATAACATCAAGGGCCCCTGGGATCTTTCTTCTCGACTTCCTCAGGTTCAGCTTCTCTGGGGACCTTCTTCATTTTTTCAAAAAACTTCTTTTTGAATCACTCATTTCTCATTAATCTTCCGAAGTTTTTGGCCAACATAGCCATGATAAGTGCTGAATGTTACACATTCAAGCCCCTTAATTTACATATGTTAAGCTCTTAGTTTTGTTATAGTTTGATGTTTTGTGTTGTTTTTGTGTTTTCTTATATTTTACAGGTTTTGGAAGAAAATCCATCAAATTCCAAGATTATAATGAAGTTGGAAACTCACTTTTGGATAGATTCAAACTCCAAATCAATTTTGAATTTAAGGAATGAGAAGTTGGCAAAAAAATTGTTATTTTTGGAAAGAATCCAGAATGAGCATGTCTCAGTAATTTAATCATAACTTTCGGCTCAAGTATCGGATTGCAACAAAATTGATGGCGTTGGAAAGCTACAATAAAATTAAACAAATATTTCAGAAATAATTATTTCCTAATTTGGAAGTTTACTATGCCAAAATCGCCCCACAATAGAAGACCACAAATCTGTACGGATTTTAGAATCCTTTTCCTACTTGGATGGAAATTTCAGAAAAGAAAAAGACTTGTAATTATTCTATTTCGACTAGAAGACCTATTTATAATTGTTCTAGGATTTTTAGAGCTTCTAGAGCTTCTCTAATCCCTATAAATAGGCCTCTAGCCTTTGAAGAAAAATACACACAAGCTTTGAGGAAGAATCAAAAGCTACATCAAGAAGGAGGTTCTTTTTAGTTTTTATTTTCTTTCTTCCTTTATTTATTTTCTGTATGTATATAATTTTAGTTTATATTAGTTGTAACTAATACTTTAGTTAGGGCTCGATTGAAACCCTAATCATGTCTCTTTAAGTCTTTCAATTTGCTTTGCTACAATTTATATGTTGATGCTTAACTTGATTAATTCTAGTTTCTTGAATTCCTTGCATGTTTATGTTTGGCCATCATATGCATGTATTATGGATTTGTTATTTATGTCAATTTGGATGACCAAGTCCCGGGCATAATAAAGTAACAAAAGAACCCCATCACAGGTTCTTAGATTAATCAACATAAAGACAACTGGAATAGATACCATATTCCAATTTGAGTGTGTTTACCGATTTCCATAGATTTATGCTTCCTTGAAGAACAACTTAGTAGATACTATGCTAAATCCTTCAATGAAGAAAAGAGTTAGAGTAGATACCATGCCTAACTCATTGCTCAGGGAAATCAATAGCTTTAGGAGAAGATACCATTCACTTGTGGCTAGTAAACATTAAGCATCATGTTATGATTGTAGTATTGTGCATATTGTGAATTTTATTTGAGTATGATTGGCGGTGGATATTGAAGCCCTACCTTTTCTTCATAGTATTTTTAATTCAATATTTTATCCCGTTTTATTCAATATATCGCTTTTAGGAATTTCTCTTTAAATACAATTTATACCAATCCTCGTGGGAATGATCTCATATTTGCCTGCTATACTATTGTTTTGATCTTGTGCACTTGCGAGTAAAACGTACAAGTATTTGCCTATTTATTTAGGTAGATATTTGCAAAATAAGCCACAACTTTTTCTTCATCCTCATAGTCGTCTCCAGATGAGACTTCGACCTTCTTCTTGGAAGCCTTTAGAGCAATGGTTTTCAGCTTCTTTACTGGGGGCAAGGACAGCTCATAAGTTTGAAGAGATCTCACCAACTCTTCAATCTTCATTTTTCTAGATCTTTGCTTTCCTCAATTGTAGTTACCTTGATCCTAAAACGCTCAGGCAAAGATCTTAGAATTTTACGGATGAGTTTTACATCCTAGATGGTTTTCCCAAGACTCACCATTTGGTTTCTTAGGTCGCTCATCGTGGAGTAAAACTCTCCAAATGTCTCATCCTCCAACATCTTAATTTCTTCAAATTTGGAAATCAACATTTGAAGTTTGACAGATTTAACAAGTTTAGTACCTTCATATGTTGTTTCCAGAATTTGCCACGCTTCTTTAGCGGACTCACTATTTGAAATTCTTGCAAATTCAGATGGTGAGAGTGCTTGACAAAGAGCATGGAGGGCTTTGTCATTGGAAAGTTGCTCGTTTTTCTCAGGGACTAGTTCGAGAGTTGCATCAGCTGGCTTAGTCCAACCAGTTTCATCAATACTCCAACAATCAATAGATTTTAAAAAGAACCGCATACGAGCTTTCCAATAGCCATAATTCTTACCATCAAAGGCAAGAACAATATTAAGACTTTGAGACATTTTATAAAATAAAAGTAAAAAAAAAATAACACACAAGAATTGAATCTAAATAGAGTGTACCAAGCTCTGATACCAATTGAAAAATTTAAATTGACTTCTAATATAAACAAGTGTGTATGTGTGCACAAAGTGTTAACAAAATAATATCAATGCGTAATTTAAACAACACAAGAATTTTGTTAACGAAGTGAAAACTCGATATGAGAAAAACCACTCTGGGGCAGCCAAACCCAAGATATCCACTATTCAGAAGACAAGATTAGTTACAAAGTAGTAGCACTCACCTACCCTTGATGTAGTGGTCGTACCTTGCACTATAACGTGTAGCCTAACACAAACGCCTCCCAACCAGGTCTCCTACCTGAAGGGGTCTTCAATGGAATCCTTTACCTTAGGGCCAACCCCTAAGATAGACTTCAGATCAGCGCAGCAACAGCACACACAGCAATGGTTTCAGAGAGACTAACTCACCTCAATACTCTTACAATATAACTCTCTAAGCACTAAGGAATTCAATATCGAATTCTTACTGTTCTCAAGCCTAGGGACCTCTATTTATAGGCTGTAGGTTCAACTGAGCGTTTGGCTTGATAAAACCTAGGCCCCGTAAGGACGGTAGTCATAGGGCGTCCGGACGGACAACTGTACGATCGGCTTTCCAAAAATTTCGCTGAAATTCTTTCCTGTTTTGAGCCACATCTGGACTGTGGTGCCTTGTTGTTCAGACGGTCGCACTTCTGCTGCAAGTAATTTCCATATCAAGGCTTCGCGTGTCCGGACCAAAGGAATGGTCGTCTGGACGGTTGATCTGATGTACGCAATTTCCATATCATATGCTCACGCGTCTGGACCAAGAGGACTGTCGTCCGGACGTCTGGATTTTGAATACGATACTTGCCTTATGAATGAGCCGATACGAACGGGAATCCACATCGTCCGGACGGTTGTAGCAATCTTCCTGTAACTATGTTTTGGAAGGAAATCCCATAGTTGGTCAAACACTGAGTGGCGTCCGGACGTGATGCTGAATCGTCCGGACGGGTGCAAGCTAGAGCAGTTCGAAGCTTCTCGACACAAAGGAAGGTCTTGACTGAAAGTTCTCGTCATCCGGATGGAAGATGCTTTGGTTGGGCGTCCGGACGGCTTGCAGAGAACCGAATTTTTCTAACTTGTAGAATGTGTAGAATCTTCTGGAAGCACTCTGGATAGCGGAATCCCTGTTTAAAAGCATCTTTACAAAGAAGTGATTTTGTCCAACAGAATGTGGCCAACTACAAACTAACAACCTTCAATCCTGAAATGGCCTTGAAACACAACAGAATGTGATCCAAAGTATGGATTTGATTAACGCTAGCATCACATATAATAAGTGTATCATCTGGAAACAATAGATGGGAAATATCCAAGGGAGTATTGCTGAGATTGTCTACTCGGAAGCCAAAAAGAAAGCCCCAAGCCGTCGCTCTAAAAAGCATCCTATTGAAGGCATCCGTGACTAAAACAAAGAGAAGATGAGAGAGAATGTCCCCTTGGCAAAGGCCCTGAGAACTGCCTGCTGAAGAAGCCATGTAGGCTGCCATTGATTAGGATCGAGAAGCGAGTTGTGGAAATACAAGCAGAAATCCACTTCCTCCATTTAGAGCCAAAACCAGTTCTCCTCAAAATATAGTAAAGGAAGTCCCAATTAACATGGTCAAAAGCCTTTTCCAGGTCATGCTTGCATAATACCCCAGGAATTCCAGATGAAGCTTACCCATGTTTGCCTTTTGCGTTGTTACAGTAATTAAATCAGAACCATGTAAGAATCCTTGATGAAGCTGCTTCATTGTGTTCTCTTCGAGCTAGATATGCTTTTTTCACATGGGAGGAACTTAGTGCAAAAATTATGGGTTTGTTTGAAATGTTTTCTGTTGTTGTTTTTTTTTTGAATTTATTGTTTTTCTTTTTGAATTAAAAAATGAAAATAAAAAATAGGGATTACTTTTAGATGTATTGGTTTTTGTTGTTTTTAAACATGTTGGGTAACTAATCTAAAACTTGGATCTACGTAGTGGCTGATGCATGGTTGCTGGATTTGGGTGGCGACCGTCGAATGGCCTCCGGGCCCACATGGCGATCATGGTGTGGCTAATCAGATCAATGCGCCAGTCGCGCATGGTGGCCACCACATGGCTGCTTGGATCTGCGTGACGCCGCATTTTGCAGTTGGCCAGGCATGGCGACCATCGCGTGGCTGCTTGGATTCGCTTGGTGGCTGACACATGGTGGTCGGATCCGTATGGTCACTGTACCCACACGGCGACCACCGCATGGTCACTCTGACCCACGTGGTAGTCAAGGAGCATGGTTGTCAGAATTGCACGAAAGCTGATGCGTGGCTATCTTACCTGGTCACCACGAGATTCGCATGGCAACTAAGGCATGGTTGTCCGACTTACTTGGAGATCACCGTGTGGTTGCCAGATCTGCGTGGTGGCCACCGCAAGGCTGTTGGATCTTTTTGGAAAGCAGGTTGTGGTGACCATAGCTGTCTAGTGGACATTGTGTGCCCGTGGTTGCCACTGGATCTTTTTTCTGCAGTTTTCTAAAGATTCCATTCGATTTTGCATTCAAACTTCGTTTTGAAACCGATTTCAAAACCCATTTCCCATGCCAAACATGTTTTCTTGTTTTTTGTACTTGTTAGTTTGTAATTGGCCACATTCTGTTGGATAAAATCACGTCTATGTAATGATGCTTTCTAGTAGGGATTCACCTATTCAGAAGTGCTTCCAGAAGATTCTGCACAGTTTACAAGTCAAAAAATTCAGTTCCCTGTCAGCCGTCCGGACGACGTGTCATACCGTCTGGACGACCATCAGTCCAAAGTGCCAGCCGTCCGGACGACGTGTCATACCGTCCGGATGACGTGTCATACCGTCTGGACGACGTGTCATACCGTCCGGACGCCCATTTGTCTAAAGCATCATCCGTCCGGACGACGAGAACTTTTCGTCCGGACCTTTCCCTGTGTCGAGTAGTTTCGAATTGCTCCAGCTTGCACCCGTCCGAACATTTTAGCAGCACGTCCGAATGACTCTCAGTGTTCGACAAGCTTCAGGATTTCTTTCCAAAGCACAGTTATGGGAAGATCGCTGCAGCCGTCCAGACGGCGTGGATTCTCGTCCGGACGCGCTCATCCATAAGGCAAGTATAGCAATTCAAATCTAGACGTCCGGACGATCATCCCCTGGTCCGGACGGGCGAAGCCTTGCTATGGAAATTACTTGCAGTGGAAGTGTGATCGTCTGGACGATAGGGCACCACTGTCCGGTCGTGGCTCAAAAACAGGATAGAATTTTAGCGAAATTCTCGGACAATTGATCGTATAGTTGTCCGTTCAGACGACCCATGACTACCTTCCAGACGACGCCTAGTTTTTATCAAGCCAGACGCTCATTTGAGCCGTCAGCCTATAAATAGAGGTCCCTAGGCTTGAGAACAGCAAGAATTCGGTATTGAATTCCATTAGTGCTTAGAGAGCTATATTGTGAGATTATTGAGTTGAGTTGATCTTTTTGAAGCCGTTGCTGTGTGTGCTGTTGCTGCGCTTAATCTGATGTCTATCTTAGGGGTTGGCCATAAGGTAAAGGATTCTGTTGAAGACCCCTTCAGGTAGGAGACCTGGTTGGGAGGCGTTCGTGTTGGGTTACACGTTAGAGTGCAAGGTACGGCCACTGCATCAGGGGTATGTGAGTGCTACTACTTTGTAACTAGTCTTGTCTTCTGAATAGTGGATATCCTGGGTTTGGCTGCCCCGGAGTGGTTTTTCTCATATTGAGTTTTCCAGTTCGTTAACAAAAATTCTTGTGTTATTTAAACTACGCACTGTTATTATTTTGTTAACACTTTGTGCACACACACACTTAGAAGTCAATTTCAATTTTTTCAATTGGTATCAGAGCTTGGTACACTCTGTTGAGATTAATTTCTTGAGTGTTATTTTTTTTTACTTCTATCTAAAAATGTCTCAAACTCTTAATACTGTTCTTGCCTTTGATGGTACGAACTATGGCTATTGGAAGGCTCGTATGCGTTTCTTTTTAAAATCTACTGACTGTTGGAGTATTGTTGAAACTGGTTGGACTAAACCAGTGGATGCAGCACTCGAACTAGTCCCACAGAAAAACGTACGACTTTCAAATGATAAAGCCCTCCATGGTCTGTGTCAAGCACTTTCACCTTCTGAATTTGCAGAAATTTCAAACTATGAATCTGCTTAAGAAGCATGGCAAATCCTGGAGACAACATATGAAGGCACCAAACTTGTAAAATCTGCCAAACTTCAAATGTTGATTTCCAGATTTGAAGAAATTAAAATGTTGGAAGAAGAGACATTTGGAGAGTTTTACTCCAAAATGAGTGACCTAAGAAACTCCATGGCGAGTCTTGGGAAGCCCGTCTCGGATGTAAAACTCATCTGAAAAATTCTAAGATCTTTGCTTGAGCGTTTCAGGATCAAGGTGACTACAATTGAAGAGAGCAAAGATCTGGAAGAAATGAAGATTGAAGAGTTGGTGGGATCTCTTCAAACTTATGAGCTGTCCCTGTCCCCGGTCAAGAAGCTGAAGACCATTGCCCTGAAGGCTTCTAAGAAAAAGGTAGAAACCTCATCTGAAGATGTCTCTGAGGAGGAAGAAAAAGCTATGGCTATGCTGGCCAAAAATTTCAGAAGACTAATGGGAGATGACCGATTCAAGAAGAAGTTTTCTAAAAAGATGGCGAATGCTCCCAGAGAAGCTGAACCTGAGGAAGCAGAGAAGAAAGATCCCAGAGGTTCGAGATGCTTTCAGTGCTCAGGATTTGGGCAAATACGAGCTGATTGTGGGAACCTCAAGAATGGCAAAGGGAAGGCATACAATGTGACTTTTAGTGATGAGTCAGAAGAAGAAGAAGCTCCTGAGTTAGAAAAATTTCTAGCCTTTGTGGCTCCACTTGTAGAAAAGGAGGATTCTTATTACTCAGAGCACAGCGACAATGGGGGTGAACTCAAGGAGGCGTACAAAACTCTTTATGTAGAGTATGAAAAGCTGAGGGAAAAACATAAGCAGTACTTTCATGATCTAATAGTTTGCAGACTGAGAAGACTTCCTTGTTGCGGAAAATACAAGAGCTAGAGGAGAAGTTACTAGAGACACAGCTCCAATTAGAGAGAGTCACTGATGAAAAGCTGACTCACATGCTATCAATTTAGAAGAGCCCAACCGACAAGACTAGTCTTGGGTATGTAGCTCCTCCCACTGACACTCCCTTTACCTCCAGGACTGTTTTTGTTAAGCCTGCAGTCCCAGATCCTCCTCCTGTTGTAGATAAAGGGAAGGCCAAGCTTAATGGAGATGGTTCGGGCACCCAGAAGTCCCCTTCCATCAGAAGATCTCGTATATGCCATCACTGCAGTTTAAGTGGGCATGTCCGACCTCAGTGCTCCTTTCTTAAAGTACAAAAGGTAAAGGCCAAGAAAGAAGTGCCCAGACAAGCTAATCATGGCACTAGACCTCTGATCCAGCATCAAACTCCATGGTATCAAACTCCTTATCATCAAGCACCAAGATATCAAGCTTCTTGGTCTCATGCACCACGATACCAGGCATCTTAGCATCGGCGACCTTAGCAGCGATTTGTATCTGCCAATCACAGTGGCAAATCCAAGATCAAATCCAAGCACTCGAAAAGGTCGCAGAAGGTGGAAGATGATCAATACTACAGAGAGCCACCTATTTGGATGCAAAGCATGATGGAGTGGATGGGTCAGCAGATGAAGTCCTGCCAGCAACCACCCACTGGAAGGCAGGCTTGGGTTAAGAAGAAGAATAACATTCACCCTATGAGGGGGAATGGACGCACCTAGCAGGAGAAGGTGTTCATGCCTAGGATTTGGTTCCTAATCTTAAGGCATCATGTTTGATTGCTTGACTTTTACTTGTTATATTTTGTATGCAATCTAGGAACCAGTTTTGTTTTGCCCCCTATTTCTCTTGAGAGAGCATTGCAGGCACTTGTTGGGGAAGGCAGAAAAAGCAAGTCGAGCGATTGTTTTTCTGTATTGGCATCATCGAGCTTACACAGGTTTGATCGTGCCTTACATATGATGTTATTTCCATATAGCCTTTTTTTAATAATAATAAAAAATGGGGAGTTTTGTAGCAGGACGGTTCCTTCAAAGGTGTGTTAGCTATCTCATGTCTTTTTTCTGGGTTATTAGTTCATTGTACATTGATGAATTATTCTTACATATGGTTGAGAACATAAGTCTGACCTATGCAAAGTTTTCCTGCTCACTTTTTATGATTGATAGCTGCTTCTCTCATGGGATGACTTCATGCACTATCCAAGGCTCCCCGATGGTGTGTATTTTCCTCTCTGACATTTTGCTTCTGGGTACTCTAAACAAGAGAGAGGTTTTTGACAAGATGGTCAAATTGACCAGATGCTAGTTGAACCTAGAACCTAAAAATTTGGCATTTTCTCTAGGGTGCAGCATCAAAAGAATCAAGCAGTTACTCTTATGAATTCTGCGCTCTATATGTATATTTTCTGCTTATGTGCTAAAATATGCCTTGTCTTTCATGGTGCAAGTAAAATATTTACCTTGACCTTCATGGTACGAGTAAAACAATTGGATGCTGCATCTTAGGGGGAGCGTATCAGATGAGGGTGGCTAGACCCTAGTAATTAATAAGGTCAGACTTTTGACTAATCTCTCACTGATTTTCTCTCTTGGCTGGAAGATCTGGTTGCTTTGTGTTGTATCAGTGAAAGTCATACCTTTGAAAAAGCCTTCACACACACACACACACATTGCATGAGTTGAGCAATCTATTTTCATTATTATGTTTGCAGGGAAATATTTGCCTATCTTATCCTTGTCTATCGACTATATGTTTGCATAATTCTGACTTGCTCTTTGATTGATTTCTCAGAATGGGATACATGCGTGTGCTATTATACTTGTGAAGGACCTAACCATGATGCTATTCTTTCCACATTTCAGCTTGATGTTTTTAATCAGTCCTTTTGTTTTACACTTGTGGACTTTATTACACTGTTTACCCTGGTCCTTCTGAGACCTTTAGGGGGAGTAATTTTTGGTTTGTTTCCTGTTTATTACTCTGTTTTACCCTTTGTCCCTTTGTGACAAAAAGGAGGAGTAATTTTTGATTTGGACCGGGATTGTATTTTTAAACCGGTCAAACGATTTTTGTCCCAGATTGGCCAAAGGGGGAGTTTGTTAGTTTGTAATTGGCCACATTCTGTTGGACAAAATCACTTCTATGTAATGATGCTTTCTAAAAGGGATTCCGCTATTCAGAAGTGCTTCCAGAAGATTCTGCACAATTTATAAGTTAGAAAATTCAATTCCCTATCAGCCGTCTGGACGACGTGTCATATCGTCTGGACGACCATCTGTCCAAAGTGCCAGTTGTCCAGATGATGTGTCATACTGTCCGGATGCCTATCTGTCTAAAACATCATCCGTCTGGATGATGAGAACTTTTCGACCGGACCTTTCCCTATGTCGAGAAGTTTCGAATTGCTCCAACTTGCATCCGTCCGGACGTTTCAGCAACACGTCCGGACGACCCTCAGTGTTTGACAAGCTTTAGGGTTTCTTTCCAAAGCACAGTTATTGGAAGATCGCTGCAACCCTCCGGACGACGTGGATTCTGGTCCGAACGTGCTCATCCATAAGGCAAGTATCGCAATTCAAATCTAGACGTTCGGACGACGGTCCTCATGGTCCGGACGCGCGTGCAGCAAATCAACCATCTGGACGATCATCCCCCTGGTCCGGACGCGTGAAGCCTTTATATGGAAATTACTTGCAGTGGAAGTGCGACCGTCTGGACAACAGGGCACCACTGTCCGGACGCGGCTCAAAAACAGGGAAGAATTTCAGTGAAATTATCGGACAATTGATCGCACAGTTGTCCGTCCGGACGGCCCATGACTACCGTTCGGACGGCGCCTAGTTTTTATCAAGCCAAACATTCATTTGAACCGTTAGCCTATAAATAGAGGTCCCTAGGCTTGAGAACAACAAGAATTTGGTATTGAATTCCATTAGTGCTTAGAGAGCTATATTGTGAGATTATTGAGCTGAGTTGGTCTCTCTGAAGCCGTTGCTGTGTGTGCTGTTGCTGCGCTGGGAGGGGTTCGTGTTGGGTTACACGTTAGAGTCCAAGGTACGACCACTGCATCAGGGGTATGTGAGTGCTACTACTTTGTAACTAGTCTTGTCTTCTGAATAGTGGATATCCTGGGTTTGGCTGTCTCGGAGTGGTTTTTCTCATATTGAGTTTTCCACTTCGTTAACAAAAATTCTTGTGTTATTTAAATTACGCATTGTTATTATTTTGTTAACACTTTGTGCACACACACACTTAGAAGTCAATTTCAATTTTTTTAGTACTCAAAATCAATTTTGAGTACAAAATAAAGAATTTGAAACCCGATCCAAACTGGTTTCAGTACCATCTTCATTTGCGAGGTGACTCGTTCAATAAGTTTATCCAGTCATGAACCCAACATATTTACATATTTTTACAATTTGATTCTTAAGTTGCTTCTGTAGTCCAAACTGTTTCTATATGAAAGTGTAATGAATTTAATCTATATATTTTTTTTTCACATCTTTTCAATAATAATTAAATAAAGTAAAGATTCATTATTAGGAAAAATGGCCCATCATTTCTGTGGAAGAGTATTTGGCGTGTTAAGGCTCCGACTATGGTGGCTTTTTTTTGTATGGTCATCAGCTTTGGATAAAATTTTGACACATGATAACTTGCATAAGAGGAATGTCGTAGTGATTGAGTGGTGTTGTATGTGTAAGAAGAATGAAGAGTCTATTGATTATCTGTTGCTTCATTGCGAAGTCGCCCGTGATCTTTAGAGTTACATTCTTATCTTATTTGGGGTAGAATGGGTTATGCCACAGACGGTGTTGGAGTTGTTGACTAGTTGCGGTGTGTCGGTTGGGTATGGTCGTGCTAAAGAAGCTTGGCGGTTAGCTCCATTGTGGTGTATTTGGCTGGAATGGAATGCACGACTCTTTGAAGATGTAGAGACATCAATGGTGGAGCTACGGAAGCGTTTGCTTAAGATGTTATATATTTGGATAGTGTCCCATCATTGCTTGAATGATTTTACTTATGTAGACTTTTTAAATTTATTCTCTTCTCGTCCCATTTAGGGGCTCTCTTGTATACTTCATGTGTATAAGGGTTGCGTCACTCTGTGCTTCTAATGAATTGAATTACAATTACTTATCAAAAAAGAGTAAACATTAATTACTTATCATAAAAATAATTAAATAAGTAAAGACTATTAGAAATTATCGGCAGAGATAATTTGAGAACATGTGGTTGAAAGCCGAAGGTTTTGTAGAGTTAGTCAAACAATGGTGGGTTTCTTGCTAGTATTTCGGCACGCCATGTTATGTTCTTGCCAAAAAATTGAAGCATCTGAAGACTGATCTGTTTCGTTGGAACTGAGAGGTTTTTGGTAATATAGAAGTGAGGAAACAGATTTTACTGGAGGAAATTAAAACTTTAGATGGTTTAGAAGATGAACACTAGTTGGCAGGGGAGGAAAGAGATAAGAGGGATTAGCTGAAAGTTGATTTGGAAAAAGTGGCCTATATGCAAGAAGTAAGTTGGAGACATAAATCAAGGGCGACTTGGTTAAAAGAGGGACCATAACACCGGATTTTTCCATCGTCTTGCCAATTCTCATAGAAGAAACAACTTTATCTCCAGTCTTTGTATTGAAGGTAGTGTTACTTTAAAGCAAGAGTTTATAAGAGATTCAATCACTCAATACTATAAGAAGCTCTTTTCTGAAACAGCCCCTTGGAGGCTCAAGTTAGATGGTTTGGCGTTTCTTGGTTTAGACCCTTAGATATGGGTAGGCTCGAGAGACCGTTCCAAGAGGAGGAGGTTCTTCAAGCTTTGTTTAGCATGGACAAAGACAAAGCTCCGGTCCCCGATAGCTTCTCTATTATGGGTGTATTTCATAACTTTCATAGGCACGAGAGGTTTAAGAAGAGTCTTAATACTACGTTTATCGATCTTATCCCAAAGAAGACTGGACAGCTTGAGGTTAGGGATTTTAGACCTATCAGCTTAGCGGGTAGTTTTTATAAGATTTTGGCAAAAGTTCTTGCTGGTAGATTGAAGCATGTGATGGGAGATCTCATTTCCAGCAGCCAGAACACATTTATTGGGGGGGAGGCAAATTCTAGATTTAGTTTTGATAGCCAACGAGTGCTTGGATAACAGGCTTAAATCGGGGGTTCTTGGTGTTATGTGCAAACTGGATCTGAAAAAGGCTTATGATCTCGTCAATTGGGATTTTCTCTAAGAATTTTTTTATTTTTTTTTTTAAATTCGGGATTTCAGTTTCCTACTCAGTGTGGATAAGTGAGCATATCCTAAGGGTTGTTCCCCTGTGCATATCTTGAGGGTGGTTCTGCTGGGCGCTAGTCCAACTCTGAGAAACCATTCTTTTAGGTTTTCCAGTGACCCTTTGTGCTAGGGTGGGTGCTTCTGGATCCTAACGGTGGCCTAGGTTCTGGGTTGGGTTAGTTTCTTGTCTGTTGGTTCTGGGAAGCATGCGTCACTTTGGATATCAGCCATGTGAGCGGCGTGTGGCGGCTTGAGCGCGTTGCGTTGCTTGGTTGTTGTCGATGGTGGAAGAGGTGTTGCGAATTCTAGTTCTGAGGATTTCGTTAACTCCTTCAGAGAGGGCTCGAAGGTGACCATCGTTCGGAGAGGTGGGAATAGTTCTGGCCGGTTCTAGGAGGTAGTGGTGTACGTTTAGGGTGGGCGGAGAGGAATGATTCTATTTCTTGAAGGCCGTGACGGGTAGGGTTGGGGTCGTGTTTCTCGGGAGCTGAGCAAAGCTTTGGCTTTTTTTGAAACAACGAGGGTGTCTTCATCTTCTATTGGCGCTTCAATGGGAAAGAGATTGGGTAAGGTCGCGAGCTTTTTGTCTTTAACGGAGGTGGTGTGCTCGCCTGCTACTGTCTTAGATGGTGGGCCTCTGGTTCAGATGGCAGCAGTGGTTTGGAGCGAGGTGGACAAGATCATTCCACTGGGTTGGGAGTAGGAGACGATCCGACAGGCAATGGATTGCTTCGCAATGGAGACATGTCCTCTTTTGGTCCTCTGGGTATAGACCTTCATGCTGATGGCTCCAGGCTTTGAGATTCTAGAGGGTGCAGTCTGGTGTACTCCAAGAAGAGGGTTGCAGTGGATGACTTTGAGCTTGAAGTGGACACATCAGTGCAGGAGTTTGGGGTTTTTAGGAAGCTTCTTGATATTTTTGAAGCATGGCTAGTTTGGTCTTATGGGCATAGGGCTAAATTGGGCTTGTATTCCTCTTTTGGATTGAAGCAGATATTGGGCAAGTTGTTTAAGAGTTGTTTTGGGTTGGGCCGAATGCATTTAAGGGCTGGGTCCAGTAGGGTGGGCTGTAGGCCCTATTTTAAGAAAACCACTAAATCGGGTCTTGATCAAGTTCATGATTTCAATGCATTTTCGGTGGGTTTGAGCTCAAGTCTGGGTACGACTTTAGGCTCGGCGTCTTCAGTAGCCGTCGTTGGTTCTTCTTCTTCGGCGCCGATAGATTTGGGTTGTTCGTTAGTTGAGTTCCTGGTGTCTTCTGTGCACGCCTCTTCTTCTCCACCGAAGGTTTCATTTTTGGCGGCTGTATTAGAGAAGTTTTCTGCCACTATTCCGTAGCAAGCTGCCTTGGGTTACTCTTCAGGTGCTATTCTGTTGTTTTTTGCAGCTGAGCTCCTCTATCCGTCTCCGATAGACATGGGTTTCTAGATGGGGTGCTCGTCAGGCGTAGGTTTGGCGCCTTCTATGCACTGGAAATCGTTTCTCTCCTCGGAGGAGTTGTCTTCGGCATCCTTCAATGCTTCTCTCAGATCTGAGGGGTTTTCTCCGAAGCCAACAGGCATTGTTGGTAGGTCTGAATCTTTTGGAGCCACTTTTTCAAGGGTGAGCCTTGGGTGAAAGGCTTCACTTGTCTTGTTTGGTAATGTCAGAGTGCGGGGCTCTGATGTAAGACGGAATTTATTAAAATTTTCGGTGAAAATGAAAACAGAAAAGATGTCCAAAATAATACTGAAGCAGCGCTGCTTGATTAGAAGTTTACCTGTTTGCAGACAATGGAAGTACAAAAGGAAAGACTTGATCGTCAAGCCAAGACTTTATTTTCTTTCCTTACTAGGACTAGATTTGCTAGTTGCTTCGTTTATTTTCCTTTTAGGATTAGGACTTTATTTTCTTTACTTACTAGGATTAGATTTACTTTATTTCTTTCTTTTCCTTATTAGGATTAGATTTACTTTTACTACTAGAATAAGGTTTACTATTAGGATTATGGTTACTTTTTCTACAAGTATTTCTCTTCTATAAATATGCTTGCTTATTATGTAAAACTCAATCAATTGAATTATTATCAAATCAAAGAATTCTTTTTCAAATACTCTGCGGAGTTTTATCTTTCCTTTAACCTGCGGGCTTGTTTTATCTTTTTGGGTAGAAGACGAAGACGCTTTTCCTTACAGAATCAAAGACGCTGCTCTTTGATTAGTTAACTAGTCTTCCACTACGTTAGTTTGTATCAAAGCAGGTTTTTATCCCAATCATGACCAATCAGTGCAACGGTGACAAACTTCTCCAACAACGCCGCTTGTAGGGGAGGGGCTCTTTTGAGAGCCAAACTCATGGAGTATCCGAGCTGGCATTATTCGGATTCGATGGCCAACTTATACTACAGTATAACTTCTATAATGATGCCTTTTCCAACAGTGAGAATCCATTTAACGACACTACTCGTGACAGGGAAGCTTTTTGGAGAGCCAAATTCCAAGAGTTCCAACAGACGCTGCAACAGGAGATGCGCCAGATGCAAGAGATGATGGAGCGCATGTACATGGGTCCTGTTCATAATCACAGGTACAATGATACCCATGTTGACGATGGGATCCGAATGAGGCCTACTCGTCACCAACGACTTGCACCCATAAACCGACCACCGGTCTATGAAGATCTTAGTGACGATGATAAGAGGTACATAGGTCATGTTCGTAATCATAAGTACCATGATACCCATGTTGACGATGGGATTCGAGTGAGGCCTACTCTTCACCAACGATCTGCACCCATAAACCGACCACTGGTCTACGAAGATCTTAATGACGATGATAAAAGAGGGAAGCGAATATGGATTTTCCAGAAGCCTTTGAATTAGGGACCGATTGTAGAACACTGCCAAGGAAGGACCATGACTGCCACAGCTAATATGAAAGCAACCGATCCTGTTCTTGAGGCTACTGATTCTGAGCAAAGGCATGTCGTTGTAGTAGCCATGGTAACCACACTGCTGCTCATGAGGCCGTGGCAATAGCCCAAGCAGCTGTAGAAGTTGTTCGGCTCACCAGGCCTCCCATATTTGGCAGAGAACACCATGCTGCTGTTGTCATTCAGACTACCTTCAGAGGCTATCTGGCAAGGAAAGCTCTTCGGGCACTTAAGGGGCTTGTAAAGCTGCAGGCCTTGGTAAGAGGCCATAACTTTCGAAAGCAAGCAAATATGACTTTTAGATGCATGGGGGTATATGAACAACGTAAGGAGAGGCTTTCAAACGAAGGAAGAATAGGTTCCTCCATTCGTGAACAAAATAGCTTATGGGGATCATGTTTTGCTGAGATCAAGTCCATGTCTAGAGATGAAAGTGGCATTGCCAATGATTGGATCCCTTCGAATGACCACCCACAAACAATAGAGGACATTCAAGCCATGTTACAGAGAGCAAAGGAGGCTGCCTTAAATAGGGAAAAGGCCCTGGCTCATGCCTTCTCTCACCAGATGTGGAGTACTAGTAGGGACCCAATTGCAAGTGAGGAAGAGTCGCACACTATCTATATAGATTTCTCCAAGTATTTTTCTCTGGAAGAGCCATGTGTGACATATCGCAAAGTAAATTCGAGGACAAATTTTTTTCAAGTGGGCGTGTCTGATGTAGGACGGAATTTATTAATATTTTCGGTGAAAACAAAAATAGAAAAGATGTTCAAAATAATACTGAAGCAGCACCGCTTGATTAGAAGTTTACCTGTTTGCAGACAATGGAAGTATAAAAAGAAAGACTTGATCATCAAGCCAAGACTTTATTTTCTTTCCTTACTAAGACTAGATTTGCTAGTTGCTTCATTTATTTTCCTTTTAGGATTAGGACTTTATTTTCTTTACTTACTAGGATTAGATTTGCTTTATTTATTTCTTTTCCTTATTAGGATTAGATTTACTTTTACTACTAGAATAAGGTTTACTATTAGAATTAGGATTTCTTTCTCTACAAGTATTTCTCTTCTATAAATATGCTTGCTTATTATGTAAAACTCAATCAATTGAATTATTATCAAATCAGAGAATTCTCTCTCAAATACTCTGCGGAGTTTTATCTTTCTTTTAACCTGCGAGCTTATTTTATCTTTTTGGGTAGAAGACAAAGACGTTTCTCCTTGCAGAATCAAAGACGCTACTCTTTGATTAGTTACCTAGTCTTCCGCTACGTCAGGCTCCCATCTACCCGTCTAAATCCAAGCAAGTGAAGAGATATTACCAGAAAGCGAAGAAAGGCAGTGTAGCACAGGTGGACACTTCTCTAATTGTTGAGGCTGTGGCAGCGATCAATGTTCCGATAGCCTAGTCTTTGGGTGATCCTTCCCAGCCCCCTATCAGGGCCGTGGACCAATCCTCTATGGTGCTAGGCTGGAGAGGGGTTTCAGTTGCCCAACCCTCATATGGTGGTGTTGGGCTTGCTTTTTCGTATCCGTTTGGCCTGGGGGGGGGGGGGTGGGGTTCCGGGGGTTCCCTCCCTCTTTTTAGTGGGTTTTGTTTCCACCGAGGCCTTCTCTTCGGTGCATGGGTGTTCTCCCCAATTTTTACTTGGTATGTCTTGTCTTCGAGGTGGGTGAATCTTCGAAGGGGGATGATCCTGAGGGAGGGGTTGTTGTATACCCCAGGGTAGTGCAAGATTCTAGGTCGTGTTTTTGCACGATGGGGGTTTCTTCCAAGGGGACTGAGAAGGGATTTCTAAGTTTCTTGACTTTAGTTGATGAGGGGCAGCGCTCTGTCTTTGTTCCCAAGCAAAAAAGGAAAAGAGAGGTCAAGAATCTAGAATGCTCGATCAATTTCGATGCTAGGGGTGTTGGTTCTGGCTGGGTTAGAGGCAAGAGGTTGGGGGTTTTTTCGGGTGTTCTTTTGTTTTCTGTTTTTCTTTTGTTTTGGTGTCCTTGTTTATTCCTTGTATGTTTAGGGGGGCCTTTACGCTTTTTTAATGTTATTTCTTTTCTTACTTATCAAAAAAAAAAAAAAATTTGGGATTTTCTCTTATATGTTTTGAGGCGATGTGGTTTTGGTGCGAAATGGAGAAAATGGATTTTTGCGTGCATTTTCATGGCTCACTTTTCCATTTTGATTAATGGTAGCCTGTATGGTTTCTTCAGGAGTTCACAAGGCATTCGCCAAGGAGGCCCTCTCTTGCCTCTTCTCTTTGTTCTAGTTATGGATGCTTCAGCAGGATGCTCTCTAGAGTGGTGGTTGGGGGATTTTTGTATAAGGTTTTCGGGCTAACAATATCAACACTTCTTCTTTGGAAGTTTCTTAGCTTTTGTTCGCAGATGACACACTTATTATGTGCGATGCAAATAGTTGACATATCTATAATCTGGATCACATTCTCCTATGCTTTGAGGCCATTTCAGAATTGAAGATCAACCTTCAAAAATCTGAGTTAGTCATAGTGGGGCAGGTTCCTAATATAGAGGAGTTGGCCGGTATTCTCAGATGTAGAATTTCTTCTTTTCCTATGAAATACTTGGGTCTTCCTCTAGGTGCCCCCTTCAAATCGAGAGCTATTTGGGATGCGGTAATCGAGAGAATGGAAAAAAAAGGTTGGCTAGCTAGAAAAAGATCTACTTGTCAAAGAAAGGGTGTCTTACGCTCATCAAGAGCATATTATCCAGTCTTCCTACATACTTTCTTTCCCTCTTCCTTTTACCAGCAGGTATAGCTAGGCGATTGGAGCGCTTTCAGAGAGAATTTCCTTGGGGTGGTTGATGTGGTTTTTTGCTTACCAAAATATATCAATAATAAAAATAACCACTCGCAATAGGACGAATCCTTGTAGGATAGGGCTATATTGAGGGTGTCAAACCTTAAGGACTGCGTAGGTGTTGTTATTAAGCTTTTCGAGATTAAATATAACTTAATTTAAAAGATGTTTGATTTAATTTTTGTTTTCTAAAAATAAATACATAAAAGTAAAAGACATAAATGTAAAGAGAGTAGGGATGATAAAAAGAATAGGGGGTTAATTTCACTACTCACCGCATAACAATGGTCTATCATAAATTAACAAGAGAAATTCAAATTATGCATGATATAAGGCTCTTCTCACACGAGTAGTTAAGAAAATACCATCATTAAAGAATAAGTATAACCTATCTTCGGTTGGTACTGACTGTCCACCTAACCACTAAGATGCGGTACGACCCATCTCCCCTAGGCATGGATTAGCTACGTCTTTAAAAGGATACACACAATCAATGAAATAGTATAACCCATCTTTGGTTGGTACGAACTGTCTACCTAAATTACACTAAATTAGGGTGTAGTACAATCCGTCTTCTCTAGGCATGGCCTATCTAACCTTGTTGATCATATGTCATTGAAACTGTTGTATAACAATCATTCACATAATCACAGGAAATATGAAGGATTGAGTTCAATCAATATAAAAAACTTTCTAAGACAAGATAAGAAATTCATAATGATTGAATATAAACATTAAGATCAATTTTCACAGTTATACAACCATCATGCATATAGAAAATCCAAAATTAAAATACAATTAAACCATTGTTACATGTAAATGGCTATATCAACACCCTATTACGAATTTAGCCGCTCATCGTGGTGCTGGGATGGCCTCCTGCCATGTTTTTCTCCTTTTCAACTTGTCAAGTCTCCAAGAAGAATTTTCTGTCTAAAGCTAAACACCACTTCTCTTGAAGCTTAGGGTCTATTTATAGGGAGCAAACAAGCCCTAGAACCCTAGGAATTCCAGAAAAATCGTACTCGAGTCTCCTAGTCAAATTAGGAAGCAATCCTAGTACAAATTGGAATAGGATTCGTCCAGATTTGCGGTAATTTATTGTGAAGCAATTTTGGCATAGTAAACGTCTGAATTAGAAAAAACCTATTTCAGACATATTTGTTGCATTGTTTATTAGCTTTCCAACGCCACTAATTTCATTGCAACCTAAGACATGAAAAAAAAGTTATGTTCAAAATACTGAGATGTGTGCAGAATCCAAATTTGAATCCAATCCGATTTTGATTCTTATTGGAGAAATTTTGATTTAATCATTTCCTTGATTTGATTAAACTTAACCACATTTTCTAGGTCTTCTATTATGATTGGTTAAGCTTAACCATATCTTTTAGGTCTTCTCAAAGTGTGCTTTAAGCCCAAAATTAATGGAATTAATTGTGTGTTTATTTAAAACATAAAAACAATAAAACAACACTAAATCAAACAAATAACGTACAATGCTAATGAATTAATATATGCAAATTAAGGGGCTCGAATGTGCAACATTTGACGCTTATCAGTAGTCCAGGTGGGGATCCTAAAATACATCTAGTTAATTGGAAGATAGTTTGCGACTCTGTTTCCAGAAGGGGGGTTGGGCATTAAAAAGTTGATGGTATTCAACAAGGCTTTTCTAGGTATATGGCTTTGGAGATTTGGGCATGCGGAGCATTCCTTACGGAGACAGGTGATTGAATTGAAGTATGGGCTCAAGAGAGGAGGTTGGTGCTCAGAGGAAGCTTGAGGTCCTTATGGGGTGAGCCTTTGGCGGAATATTAGAAATAGTTGGGGTTCTTTTTCCAATTTATTATCCTACAAGGTTGGTGATGGTTCTCACATTAGTTTCTGGCATGATTTATGGTGTGGAATAGAGCCACTTAAGCATTCTTTTTCCGAACTCTATTCCATTGCTTGAAACAAGGAAGCCTTTGTAGCTAATTATTTGGACCAATCTAGTACCTTTATCCATTGGAATCCTAGTTTTATTAAGGCGGCACATGATTGGGAATTGGAATCTTTTGATTCGTTCTTCAGTCTCTTATATTCCTCGAAGACGCATCTGGGGAAGTGGACAACTTGTTGTGGACTTCCTCTAGCAGCCAAAAATTTTTAGAGAAGAGTTATTATACTCTGCTATAGTCGGATGAGCACAGTTCTTTCCCTTGGAGAAGTGTTTGGAAGGTCAAGGCACCTCCTCGCGTTGCTTTCTTCTTGTGGACAGCAGCACTTGATAGAATTCTCACGGTGGATACTCTTAAAAAGAGGGGCTTCTCTTTAGCTAATTGGTGTTGTCTGTGTAAAAACAATGAGAAAGCGACTAATCACTTTTTCATCCACTGCGAGTATAATTTGGCTCTCTGGCAATTGATCCTTTACCTTTTCGGTGTCTTGTGGGTTATGCCTAACAACATCCAAGAACTTATTCATTGCTGGAAGGTACAAGGGAGGGGACATCCCAAAGAAGCTATCTAGAAAGTTATTCCTGCTCTCTTAATGTGGAGCATTTGGAGAGAAATGAATCGTCGTATTTTCGAGGATAGTTCGGCAAATGTGCTCTTTCTAAAATCTTCTTGTTTGAGATCTCTCTTAGGTTGGGTTCTTGTAAATGTTCCTAACTTTGTCTCTACAAATTTGGTTGATTTGATTAGCTTTTTACATTGTAGCAGCTTATAGGGTTGAGTCCACAGTGTATACACTTCGTGTACGAGGGTTTAACCTTTTTTTTTCTCAATAAGATCTGAATTATTCATAAAAAAAGAAAAAAAGAAATCATCGTCAGAGAAAACTACATGACATGTTCTAATGGACTAATGAAAACCCTACAGCGTTGTATAATGTAAAGTATCCCTAAACATTTTATTGCTAAATACAAAATGGAATTTTTTTTTTTTTTTTTTTTGTTATTGCATGCATGCCTTTCTACAGTCACATTTTAGTGCCTAGAATTAAAAATAGTTATGAAAAACTATACTTTTACTCTGTTAAAAGTTGTTATTTTACTTTATTGTATGCTGGTGGTAAGTGCCACAAAATCTTTTATTAATCATTGGCATCCAGAGTGTTCATTAATTCTGTTTCTTTTGGTTTGCCCTTATTTGAATTAGAATATGTTTACATCTTTTCCCCAAATTTTTCCTATGTCAATTACAATATCATCGGTGTACATGTCATATTTTTCAGCCTCTGTTTCATGGTGTTGAAATATTATCGTCAACTGGTTATTGAGTAATTCTTGTCAGCAGCACTGCATTTGTCCTTGCTAGCTGAGAGCAGATAACCAACTAAAGCAACTTTTGGCATACATATTTTTCCCCCTTTCTTATGATTCTTCTATTTTACGGTCCTTTTTTCGTTTTCTGGTGAGTGGAATGTCAATTTCTTTGGCTACCTTAATATCTTATATCAGTCTTAGTGAATGATGTTTTATTTTTGACATGAAAGATGACAATTGCATTTTGTCTGTGATTGATGCCTGTTGGTACAGTTTCCGGTATGGTGACGTGTCGCCTAAAGATTCGCTGCTGATTTCTACCGAATACCTCAACCCTGCAAAAAGAACAAACAACTCGTCGGGGGTGCCGACCACGCCCACTCCGATGCCTAAGTCAGTCTAAATCAGTTTTCTGCAGAGTATTCTGAATCTTAATCTCAAGAGCTTAGAGAATTCGTGATTTCATACCTGGTGTGACGGTCTTTATTTATAGGCCGGACCTTCTTGACACCTAGTTGGATTAGGAGTTTGAGTTCTAGCCTGGTTGAACTTTAACCATATCTTCAGGGAATTCGAGTAGGAGTGTGAAGTCCGTAGTTGATTGCGTTTGTACTTCTTTAAACTTGATTCCGTGTCAATAACCATTTTATCCCATAAATTATGGATCTGTAGTTTATCCCTGATCTTCTGGGATTCTATCCTTATTGCACTCTAAGACGAGTGTGGCGCATGGCACCTTTTAGAAGACTGTAGCACATTTCAGCCAACCTCCGAGGTGATGATATCCGAGATGTGTTCGCTCTGACCTGGAGATCTCGGGATATATCCGTACCATAACGGGGTTGTGTAAGTCCGAGATGTTTATACTCCGAGATGTTGACACATCCAATAGATATCACCCCGAGGAGATATCACACCGACTCGATATCATACCGAGGCGTTATTACTCCGAGACACAAATATCCGAGATATGCTCGCTCCATTCAGACTAGGAGATCTCGGGATGTTCTACGTACCGTAACCTGGAGTGTTAAGACCGAGATGTCGTTATGCCTCCGAGATGTATTTGCACCGAGACGTCGTTATACCTCCGAGATATATTTATACCTAGGCAATCTTTTCTTTGCTGGCCGAAATAAATGTCCGAGGCATAGCTCCGAGATGTTTCTGAATCCACGTGTCTCTAGGGTTAATTTTATCCCTAACAGTTACCCCCCTAATTCTCTGATTTCAGAGATAAGGGAAATAAGGGAATTATTCTTCGTCTGCCACTCTGTACTTGCTACTGTGAAGGGCGCGTCTTTTCAACAGTTCAAACATTTAAATCTTACCGCTTCTTTTTCCAATGACGACGTCAGCTCTGTACCGCCGCCCTTTTGTCATCATGAAACGGTATTGTCGAGGCAGTGCATTTAATCCTGGAATACGGAAGGCGCGCCTTTTCTCCTTCGAAAATTTTGAATCGACAGCGCCTTTTGGTATTTCAGACACGTAGGGGAGGGGGTATTTAAAGTTTTGAATATTTTACTGTTCATTCCTCGTCACTTACCTACTCTCTCTCTCGATCCCCATTGTTAAACTTTCCTTTCTCTGTATTTTCTGTTTCTACCCTTCTTCTTTCTTCCATGGCTCCCAAGAAAACTGTCTCAACTGCTCCCGCCTCATCTCGGGCTCGGACAAAGAGGTCCGACGGCTCTATGGATCTTTCTCCTTTGGAGAGCAGGGTCGACACCATCATCTTTGCGAAGCATGAGGGTGTCCTTCGTTCAAACTATGAAATTTCTCCAACAGTGAAGTTGTTCTATCAGGCGCTTGGAGCTCGGATCATCAACGGTGGCGACGTTACCCTGTATGAGAGAATGTTTCTTTCTGGGCTCCGTTTACCATTTCCGGAGATTGCTCGTGACTTCGTCCTTTTTCTAATGATCGCACCCAGTCAAATAATGCCCAATGCTTGGCAGTATCTGTTTGCCTCTTACATCCTTTGGAGGCTTGTGTTGAAGAAGGAGATGAAAATCCAGCAATTTTTCAATATCTACAGACCGAGGCAGACTTCAGAGGGGATGATTGAACTCTGTGTTCGTCACCCGCCTGTCTTCATCAAGCTCAAGAGTGGGCTAACGAACAACAAATTCTGGGAGATGCAATTTTTCAGAGTTTCCGGGGAGTGGGAATGCCCCGAAGGCACTCTTCTTCCTGAAGACCGTATGATGCCTCGGACTTGGCAATTGCTACGACCTGACCGAAGCGACCCCCCTTCACTCAGTGTATCCGAACTGGAGGATGTCAAGGAGATAAGTGGGTGGTCAGCTGCTAGGGTCAAGGCCGAAAGGTTTGAAGAAGTCGATTTTGACAGTCTTGTTACTGAGGAGAATTTAAGGCAATTTCTCGGATACGACATCCCGAGAGACAAACAGCTCATTACCAAGAGGGGAGCTATTAAGAAGAGGAATGACGCCCCTCCATCTCCGAGGCCTGCTACTAAGAAGAGGTCGTTCAAAAATTCCGAAGAAGTTCTCGGGGATGTCCCTGTGCAAAAGAAACAGAAAATTCCTTTGGCTGCCTTGGGTGCAAGGAGAACTCCTCCTTCGGCTCCGTCGTCTGGAGCGAACGTTGAAGAGGGATCTGCAAGCTTTCGGGGTTTCATTCCCGAGGTTTCTCTTACACCCGAGGTTAGTCCTGCTCCGTCCTTTGTTCTACGGGATGAGTCTGGCTCTGAGGCCTCGTTCCAGGGTGAACAATGTGCAGAAACTTCTTTTGCTGAACCTCCTCTCGGGACTTCGACAACGGATGCCCTGGAACCCGAGTCGACAACGGACGCCCCGGAACCCGAGAGGTCTGGAGAAGGAGATGGGAATGTACCTGAGGCCCAAGACATTCCCGTCGCGCGCAGGGTGAAGCATCCAGCCAGGAAGCGGAAGTTCACAGCCCAGGACCGAATCGCTGAAAAGCTTTTGGAGGCCAAGCGGATGTGGGGCAAGGCGGTTATAAAACCTTCTGATGCCGAGGAAGTGCACCAAGAGCCTATTGCTTCAAGTGGTGAATCTCTAGAAGAGATGGGTGAAGAAGTGGGCACCCCCCGAGCTGAGCCTCTTGTTGAGGAGTTTGAAGTCGAAGGTATTCCCCGAACTCCTTCTTCGGAACGTCCAGAAACACCACCACTTCCCGAGGAAAACCTTGAAACGGGGCCTGCCACCCCCCAAGCGTCTGTGCAACTTGGAACTCATACTGGAGTACCTGAGGCTGACAATGTCGAAGAGCCTAGCCCCTCTCGGGAAGTGGTTGATCAGGAGGTGCCGTGCTCTGCTTCTGAAGCTCAAGATGCGGGTCAACCCGAAGTGACTCCCCATCTCGGAGTGCCTGAGGAGTCTCGGATCGACTCCGAGAGTGTCCTCCCTGAAGCTGGTGTGCTTCCCGAGACTTTCACTAGGAGCGAGTCTAGATTAAGATCTGATGGGTCCGAAGTGGCTCCAAGTGTAGGGACTGTACCTAATGTGGGTCCTAGCTCTTCCTCTAGGGTCTCGGCCGGTTTCGAAGTTTTAGGCAGGGGTCTTCTCGGTGTTGACAAACCGAGAGACTTTTCCTGCTCTCGGTGTTGAACGACCGAGAGACTTTTCCTGCTCTCGGTGTTGAACGACCGAGAGACTTTTCTTGCTCTCGGTGTTGACAAACCGAGAGACTTTTCTTGCTCTCGGTGTTGAATGACCGAGAGACTTTTCCTGCTCTCGGTGTTGAACGACCGAGAGACTTTTCCTGCTCTCGGTGTTGAACGACCAAGAGACTTTTCCTGCTCTCGGTGTTGAACGACCAAGAGACTTTTCCTGCTCTCGGTGTTGAACGACCGAGAGACTTTTCCTGCTCTCGGTGTTGAATGACCGAGAGACTTTTCCTGCTCTCGGTGTTGACAAACCGAGAGACTTTTCTTGCTCTCGGTGTTGAATGACCGAGAGACTTTTCCTGCTCTCGGTGTTGAACGACCGAGAGACTTTTCCTGCTCTCGGTGTTGAACGACCGAGAGACTTTTCCTGCTCTCGGTGTTGAACGACCGAGAGACTTTTCCTGCTCTCGGTGTTGAATGACCGAGAGACTTTTCCTGCTCTCGGTGTTGACAAACCGAGAGACTTTTCCTGCTCTCGGTGTTGAATGACCGAGAGACTTTTCCTGCTCTCGGTGTTGAACGACCGAGAGACTTTTCCTGCTCTCGGTGTTGAACGACCGAGAGACTTTTCCTGCTCTCGGTGTTGAACGACCGAGAGACTTTTCCTGCTCTCGGTGTTGAACGACCGAGAGACTTTTCCTGCTCTCGGTGTTGAATGACCGAGAGACTTTTCCTGCTCTCGGTGTTGACAAACCGAGAGACTTTTCCTGCTCTCGGTGTTGAATGACCGAGAGACTTTTCCTGCTCTCGGTGTTGACAAACCGAGAGACTTTTCCTGCTCTCGGTGTTGAACGACCGAGAGACTTTTCCTGCTCTCGGTGTTGAATGACCGAGAGACTTTTCCTGCTCTCGGTGTTGAACGACCGAGAGACTTTTCCTGCTCTCGGTGTTGAACGACCGAGAGACTTTTCCTGCTCTTGGTGTTGAACGACCGAGAGACTTTTCCTGCTCTCGGTGTTGAACGACCGAGAGACTTTTCCTGCTCTCGGTGTTGAATGATCGAGAGACTTTTCCTGCTCTCGGTGTTGACAAACCGAGAGACTTTTCCTAAGTATGAATCGGATTGATTCTTGGATTTCTGCGATTGTCAATAAATACTGGAAGTAGACATTCTTTATTGAATATGAAATTGTTTGTAAAAAGCTGAAAAAGAAAACAATAAATTACATAAAATATTTTTCAGGTGCTCGGCATTCCATGATCTCGGAAGTATCTTCCCTGTTTCGGTCATCAAGCGATAAGCTCCCTTCTGATGGCATCCTATTACCTTGTAGGGACCTTCCCATACGGGTCCCATTTTGCCTTCCATTGGATCTTTCGTCATTAAGCTCACCTTCCTGAGTACCCAATCACCGAGCTGGAACTTTCTGGGCACCACCTGCTTGTTAAAGTACCGAGCCGTTCGATTCTGATACGCCGCCCATGTGACATGAGCGTCGTCTCTTTTCTCCTGCAACAGATCCAGGTGTACTTTAGCACTCTCGTCGTTGAGTCCTGGATTGTAGTGAGCCACACGAAAGCTTGGAGATCCCACTTCCACAGGTATTACCGCCTCGGTTCCATACGTAAGTGAGAATGGTGTCTCGCCCGTTGGAGTTCTTCTGGTGGTTCGGTACGACCACAACACCTCTGGAACGTATTCAACCCATGCTCCTTTCTTCTTATCAAGCTTTTTCTTCAGGATCTTTACCAGGGTCTTGTTCGTCGCCTCTACCTGACCGTTCGCCTTTGGGTATTGTACCGAAGCATAATGGTTTCGGATACGGAGCTCTGAACACCACTTCCGAAATGGTTCACAGTCAAACTGCTTCCCATTATCTGTGACGAAAGCATGAGGAATCCCAAACCGGCATACCACTGACTTCCAGAGGAAAGTTATGGCGTTCACTGTAGTTATAGCTGCTAATGCTTCTGCTTCCGCTCATTTAGTAAAGTAGTCTACAGCTACAATCAAGAACTTCCGTCCACCTTTTCCTATCGGCATTGGACCAACTATATCCACTCCCCATTTCGCAAATGGCCACGGAGAAGTGAGGGGGGTGAGCTTCTTGGGACTAGCTTTCATGATTCTTGCGAATCTCTGGCATTTGTCATAGGTCTTGACGAGAAGAGCTGAATCTTTCTTGATCGTAGGCCAATAGTAACCTGCTTGGATGGTTTTTTGTGCCAGCATCCTTCCTCCTGAGTGGTCTCCGCACACACCTTCATGAATTTCACTGAGAACATAATTCGACTCGGCCTTGGAGAGGCATTTGAGAAGGGGTTCGGAATATCCTCTTTTGTACAGTATCTCCCCGAGAAGGCAAAACCGTGCTGCTTGTATCTTCACCCTCCGAGCCGCAACTTTATCTTCGGGCAGCAACCCATGTCTGAGGAACTGGATAATGTCCCTTGCCCACTCTGGCTCTTCTGGTGCTGAGTCTACTTCCATAACCTTGGTCCTCGGGGCTATCGAAGGTTCGGTCAGAACAATAATTTGCCTTCTTGATGCTTTAATCTCTTCCTCTGTTCCCGACTCGATATTTGAGAATTCATCGGCTCGGATGTTTTCCTCCCGAGGTATTTTTGTGATGACGAACCTTTCGAAATAGGATTGGAATCGCCGTACCTCTTCCAAATACCTAGCCATTCTATCTTCTTGTGCTTCGAATTGCCCTTGGACTTGGCCTACGACCACCTGAGAGTCACTCCGGATTTCGACATTAGTTGCCCCCATCTCTCGGGATAATGCTAAACCTGCTATCACTGCTTCGTACTCAGCTTCATTGTTCGTCGTAACGAAGTCCAGTTTTACAGCAAAACCGAACTCTTGCCCTTCGGGATTCCTGAGGAGAACTCCTACTCCGCTTCTGCTCTGTGTAGAAGAGCCATATACAAACACAACCCAGGTTGACTCCTTAGGAAGTTCTTCTGCTTCAGGAATGTTGCAGAATTCTGCCAGGAAATCTGCTAGAACCTGTCCTTTGATAGCCGTCCGAGGATGAAACTCGATATCAAATTGTCCGAGTTCCACCGCCCAGTTGACTAATCTTCCCGAGAGGTCAGGTTTTTGCAACACCTTCTTCATCGGATACTCGGTTAAAACTATGATAGCGTGAGCCTGAAAGTATGGCCTCAATCTTCTGGCTGAAATGATCAAAGCGAATGCCAACTTCTCGATCCGAGGATACCTCCCCTCCGCGCCATGCAGTGCTTTACTTGTAAAGTAAACCGGTCTCTGAACCCCTGAATCTTCTCGGAATAGCACCGAGCTTACTGCTGAGGGAGAGACTGCCAGATAGAGATAAAGAATCTCCCCTTCGGTTGGGCGGCTCAACAGTGGTGGGTTGGCTAGATATTCCTTCAACTTTTTGAAAGCTTCCTCACACTCCTCACTCCATATAAATGCTTTTCGTAAAATTTTAAAGAAGGGAAGGCACTTATCTGTTGACCGTGATATGAAACAGTTCAAGGCCGCAATCCTTCCTGTCAGTCGTTGGAGTTGTTTTGTTGTTCTCGGGGCCTCCATCTCGAGGACAGCTCTGACCTTCTCTGGATTAGCTTCAATGCCCCTTTGTGACACCATAAACCCCAAAAACTTGCCTGAAGAAACTCCGAAGGCACACTTCACGGGGTTGAGCTTCATGTTGTATTTTCTTAGAGTCCGAAAAGTTTCTCGGAGGTCTTCTATGTGTCTGTTTGCCCGAACACTTTTAACCAGCAGGTCATCTACGTATGCCTCAACGTTTCGGCCAATTTGACTTTGAAACATCCGGTTCACAAGTCGTTGATATGTGGCTCCAGCATTCTTCAGCCCGAAGGGCATCATCTTATAGCAGTAAAGTCCTCGGTCTGTGATGAAAGCAGTTTTCTCCTGGTCTGCTTCTTCCATGCAGATCTGATTGTACCCCGAGAAGGCATCCATGAAGCTTAAGAGCTCATGTCCGGCCGTCGAATCCACCAATAAATCTATCCGAGGCAGGGGAAAGCTATCCTTCGGACATGCTTTATTCAGGTCGGTGAAATCTACGCACATCCTCCACTTCCCGTTAGACTTCTTCACCAGCACTACATTGGCCAGCCATTCGGGATAATCCACCTCTCGGATGAATCCAGCTTTCAGCAACTTCTCTACTTCTTCAGCAATAGCCATGTTTTGTTCGGCAGCAAAAGCTCTTCTTCTCTGCTTCACAGGGCGATAATTTGGATCCACATTCAGCTTATGGACAATAACCGAGGGATCAATCCCCGGCATATCTTCATGGCTCCAGGCAAATACATCTTTGTTGCGCCTCAAGAACGCCACCAGATCTTCCTTCATGGGTTGAGGGAGTTGTGAGCCTATATGAACTTTCTTTCCCGAGTCGCCTATCTCGAACTCCTCCAAGGCTTCTACAGGCTCCCCCAACGGTGATTGCTATTTTCCATCCTCCTTAGTTTTATCTCCCCGACCGTGCTGCCTCGGGGTATCTTTCAAGGACAGATTGTAGCATCTCCTAGCTTCCTTCTGGTCTCCTTTTACCTCTCCAACTCCTTCTTCTGTTGGAAACTTCATGCTGAGATGTGGTGTTGAAGTCACCGCTTTGAAGTCGTTGAGAGCCGTACGTCCTATAATGGCATTGTAGGCCGAGACCTTATCGACTATTAGGAACTTCACCATAATGACTTTCTGCCTTGGATAAGTCCCGGCTGTCACAGGTAAATCGATAGAACCGAGAGGCAACACCTTCTCTCCAGCAAAACCCTGTAGCTGGCACGAGACTGGAACCAGCTTTTCTGATGGAACACCCAAGTGATCAAAAGCTGACTTAAAAAGAATATCAGCCGAGCTCCCAGTGTCAATGAGGATCCGCCGGGTCTGATAATTTGCTATGGTCAAGGTGACCACAAGGGCGTCTGTGTGCGGAAGCAAAACTCCAGCATAATCATCATCAGAAAACCCTATAACCAGAGGGTTATATTTCTGAGACTTTGGGGGCTTCCGGACCGAGTAAACTTCGAAATCATCTAGCTGCCTGGCATACGCTTTCCGAGCCGAGTTGGACTCACCTCCTCCTCCGAATCCTCCCGAGATGGTGTGAATGATAGGGAGATTGCCTTGCTGCGCCCCCCGAGGCCTGCTTCTACTTCTCTCTCTTCTTTCATCCCTCCGAAGCCGAGGTGCTGGCTCTCGGCTTCTTTCTCTTCTTTCATCTTGTCTCAGTTGATAGTTTCTTCTATTATCTCGATCCTCTTCCCTCCTAGGCCTCGGATAGTGATCTCGCTCCTGTTGATTCCTCTCATTGACGAGGAATCGGACTAGCTTCCCATTCTCAATGAATTTCTCGATCAACTGCCTCAACGAGACACATTGCTCGGTCAGATGACCGCGTGAATCGTGGAAGGCACAGTACTTGTGAGCCAAGTGCGGAGGGGGATTTCCTTGAATGGGTCTCGGTCTCTGGTAATTCGGATCTTTCTTGAGTTCCATGAGCACCTCGGTGATGGAGGTGTTCAACGGTGTCCACTTGTAATCTCCGAAATTTTTCTTCGCCTTCTTATACTCTGCGGGACCAGCATCCTGTATGGGCTCAGGATTCTTCTTTTTCTTAGGCTTCTCGGTGGACGGCTGTTGTTGTTGCTGGGAATTATTGAGGAGGGCTCGGAGCGTTTCTTCCTGGTTGATGTACCTGTCCATCTTCACCATAAAGGTTTGAAGATCTTTTGGCGGTTTCAACGCCAATTCTGCCATCAGAGGTCCATCTTTTTTCAAGCCTTGAAAAATCGCACCGTAAATGAAGTCGTCTGGTGCACTCTCTGTGTCCAGCTTCTCCTGGTTGAACCTCCACAGATAGTCTTTTAGAGACTCATTCGGTCCCTGCTGTACAGAGAGTAAGTATCCTCAGGGTTTTCTTCTAGCTCTCCCAGATACGAACTGGGCCAGGAATTTTCTTCCAAGGGTGTCGAAGCAATCAATCGACCTTGGTGCGAGATTCCTGAGCCAGTCTCGGGCCTTTCCTGACAAGGTGAGAGGAAAGGCTCGGCATGCCACAGCATCTGGTGTCTTGTGCAGGGAGACATGGGACCGGAAATTGTCCAAGTGCTCCACTGGATCTTCACTGCCTGAGAAGACAGGAATGTCAGGTACCTTGAATCTTCCAGGTAAGTCGCAGTTGGACACTTCTTCGGTGAATATGGACTCCTTCCCATCACGCTTCTGGTCAATCGTCTTTGACAGTATGTCATATTTTGCGCCCAGATCCTGGACCATCTTCTGCAACCTCCTTTCTGCCTCCGTGGGTGGAACCGGATTGATGGGCTCTCCATGATTCGGATTGATGGGCTGTTGTGCAAATATCTACCTAAATAAATAGGCAAATACTTGTACGTTTTACTCGCAAGTACACAAGATCAAAACAATAGTATAGCAGGCAAATACGAGATCATTCCCACGAGGATTGGTATAAATTGTCTTTAAAGAGAAATTCCTAAAAGCGATATGTTGAATAAGACATGATAAAAGATTGAATATAAAATACTATGAAGAAAAGGTAGGGCTTCGATATCCACCGCTAATCATACTCAAATAAGATTCGCAATATGCACAATACTGCAATCATAACATGATGCTTAATGCTTACCAGCCACAAGGGAATGGTATCTTCTCCTAAAGCTTTTGATTTCCCTAAACAACGAGTTAGGCATGGTATCTACTCTAACTCTTTTCTTCCTTGAAGGATTTAGCATGGTATCTACTAAGTTGTTCTTCAAGGAAGCATAAATCTATGGAAATCGGTAAACACACTCAGATTGGAATATGGTATCTATTCCAGTTGTCTTTATGTTGATTAATCCAAGAACCTGTGTCGGGGTTCTTCCGTTACTCTATTATGCCCAGGACTCGGTCATCCAAATTGACATAAATAACAAATCCATACCACATGCATATGATGGCCAAACATAAACATGCGAGGAATTCAAGAAACTAGAATTAATCAAGTTAAACATCAATATATAAATTGTAGCAAAGCAAATTGAAAAACTTAAAAAGACATGATTAGGGCTTCAATCGAGCCCTAACTAAAGTATTAGTTACAACTAATATAAACTAAAATTATATACATATAGAAAATAAATAAAGGAAGAAAGAAAATAAAAACTAAAAAGAACCTCCTTCTTGATGTAGCCTTTGATTCTTCCTCAAAACTTGTGTGTGTTTCTTCAAAGGCTAGAGGCCTATTTATAGGGATTAGAGAAGCTTTAGAAGCTCTAGAATTCCTATTACAATTCTAAGTAGGTTTTCTAGTCCAAAAAGAATAATTACAAGTCTTCTCCTTTTCTGAAATTTCTATCCAAGTAGGAAAAGGATTCCAAAATTCGTACAGATTTGCGGTCTTTTATTACGGGGTAATTTTGGTATGGTAAACGTCCGAATTAGGAAAAACCTATTTCTGACATATTTATTTCCTTTCTTATTAGCTTTCCAACGCCACCAATTTTGTTGCAATCTGATACTTGAGCTGAAAGATATGATTAAATTACTGAGACATGCTCATTCTGGATTCTTTCCAAAGATAACAAATTTTTGCCAACTTCTCTTTCCTTAAATTCAAAATTGATTTGGAGTTTGAATCTAACCAAAAGTGAGTTTGCTGACTTCATTATAATCTTGGAATTTGATCGGTTTTTCTTCTAAAACCTGTAAAATACAAGAAAACACAAAAACAACACAAAACATCAAATTATAACAAAACTAAGAGCTTAACATATGTAAATTAAGGGGCTTGAATGTGTAACATTCAGCACTTATCATGGGCTCTCCGTGATTCTCGTTCCGCCCGTTCCTCTCTCCATGATTCTCGTTCCGCCCGTTCCTCTCTCCATGATTTTCGTTCCGCCCGTTCCTCTCTCCATGATTCTCGTTCCGCCCGTTCCTCTCTCCATGATTTTCGTTTCGCCCGTCTCTCTCTTCATGATTTTTGTTCCGTCCGTCTCTCTCTTCATGATTCTCGTTCCGCCCGTCTCTCTCTCCTGACCCTTCGGGGTTTCCCTCAAGGTTTGTCCCATCGACTGCATCATGATTGAACGGCGGCGGAGTTCGTGCGGCTAGGAGCACAGCATTCTGAGCCAGCAAATCCTCCACATTCTTCTGCGCCTGGGCCAACTGTTGACTCAGTTGGGTTATCCGGGCCTCTGGTCCTGCAGATTCTGCTTCTCCACGAGCATCGTCTCGGCTGGTAGGCGGTACTTCGTTTTGGATCGACTTGGAACGTCTTGTCGTCACCATCGCGGATTTGTTTTCGTAAGAACAATTGATCGTTCCCACAGACGGCGCCAAACTGTTGGTACAGTTTCCGGTATGGTGACGTGTCGCCTAAAGATTCGCTGCTGATTTCTACCGAATACCTCAACCCTGCAAAAAGAACAAACAACTCGTCGGGGGTGCCGACCACGCCCACTCCGATGCCTAAGTCAGTCTAAATCAGTTTTCTGCAGAGTATTCTGAATCTTAATCTCAAGAGCTTAGAGAATTCGTGATTTCATACCTGGTGTGACGGTCTTTATTTATAGGCCGGACCTTCTTGACACCTAGTTGGATTAGGAGTTTGAGTCCTAGCCTGGTTGAACTTTAACCATATCTTCAGGGAATTCGAGTAGGAGTGTGAAGTCCGTAGTTGATTGCGTTTGTACTTCTTTAAACTTGATTCCGTGTCAATAACCATTTTATCCCATAAATTATGGATCTGTAGTTTATCCCTGATCTTCTGGGATTCTATCCTTATTGCACTCTAAGACGAGTGTGGCGCATGGCACCTTTTAGAAGACTGTAGCACATTTCAGCCAACCTCCGAGGTGATGATATCCGAGATGTGTTTGCTCCGACCTGGAGATCTCGGGATATATCCGTACCATAACGGGGTTGTGTAAGTCTGAGATGTTTATACTCCGAGATGTTGACACATCCAATAGATATCACCCCGAGGAGATATCACACCGACTCGATATCATACCGAGGCGTTATTACTCCGAGACACAAATATCAGAGATATGCTCGCTCCATTCAGACTAGGAGATCTCGGGATGTTCTACGTACCGTAACCTGGAGTGTTAAGACCGAGATGTCGTTATGCCTCCGAGATGTATTTGCACCGAGACGTCGTTATACCTCCGAGATATATTTATACCTAGGCAATCTTTTCTTTGCTGGCCGAAATAAATGTCCGAGGCATAGCTCCGAGATGTTTCTGAATCCACGTGTCTCTAGGGTTAATTTTATCCCTAACAATGCCAATTTTCACCCAATCTGCAATGGCACGTACAGGATCCATTCTGATTCAAGCAGCTGGCATATTGAAAGGATTTCATGGCAGGCAGTGGCCTGCCGTCTTTGGGTTGTGTGAAGCTCACTGATCTAGTACCCTCTGAAGGTCTTCCTTCTGATTCTTATAAATTATCAGTCTCGACTTTGTCACAGTCACTAGCTCAATATTCTGCTGCCATCATACAGTTTCCTGCAAGTGATGGGGCTCTTTTAAGATCTGGATTGGATTCTGCTCGCCTATACTTTCACCAAAGAGCATCATGCCCAGCTGCGGATATGATGCATACCAATGACTCTCGTGAGTGGTGCAAGACGTCTGGATACAATACAAATCCTCAGCTGTGGCTTGAAACTTATGATTACCAGCCAGGCCTGACTCCTAATGAGCCCAATAATGTAATGGAGCTCCCTCCAGCTGGTTTGCCAGACGTATTTGCTCTGCATGGAAAGGCAGCTTGGGATATTCTGGATACAATCAGCTTCTATTTGAACTTGCGCAGCTCTCCATTTACCGAGATACTAGATAATGTTCCCCTGAGAAATCGGGAAATTTCATCTTCGGTATTGTTGGGGATAAATTCTACTCAGCCCGATCCAAGGAGGAGATAGACATTTAGCAACTACTTCAGGGAAATCAGGTATCAGTTATCTCAGTAAATTAGGATAGGACTCTAATTAGCCCAAGTATAGTTTGATCAGTAGTCCTATCTCTGGTAGAATTGGGATAGGACTTATGGTCCAATCAGATAAGAAGAATGATCAGATCAGAAGTCTAAGAAGATATCAGATTAGAAGTCTAATAAAAAATCAGAGTCCAATTAGAACTCTGACATCAATTCTAGATCTCGATTAGAACACTGACAGCAGTTCTAGATCGACAAGGAGCAGGAATTCTAATCCAACTTTGACTCCACCTCTTTGCCTATAAATAGGCCCATACCCTAGGTATAAACTAAGACTCAGTTTTTATGCACAGAGTATTATTTTCTTACAGAAGCTAATTTAGGCATCGGAGAGGACCCCCGGAAGGGTCCCTTAGTTTTTGTTGTTTTGCAGAATTATTAAGAAGCGTGAAGAACATCAGAGGAACGTGCAGATTCACACCATACCGGAAACTGTACCAACAGTTTGGCACCGTCTGTGGGAACGATTATTCGTTCCTCATAAAAGAAAAAGAAGATCCAGCATGGTGATGAACACATGTTCCGGAAGCCAGACCAACCGAGAGCCCATAGTCTGAATGGAGCCAGTTATTCAGAATAATTCGTAGCCTCCACCGAACCCTCCCCCGGGGGGTGGAGATCAAGATCGCATAGCAGGGCTGGAAGCCCAAATTGAATCCTTAACACAGCAGAATGCCGAGTTGCTGCGCAGGAGGCCGGAACAGCCCAATCCCGAGATGAACAGGGATGAGCGTGAGGAAGAAGATCACAACAGCAACATTAATCCTCAGAGGGAGGATGACCGCCAAGGAGATCTGAGTAGAGTTATTGCTGAGCTGGAGAGAAGGTGCACGTACATGGAGATGGAAAGAAAGGACAAAAGCAGATCCGTAGTGGTGGACAAGCTCCTAATGGGTACAGACTCACCCTTCACTAGACGGGTGGCAGACTATCGGCTTCCCGATAAGTTTAAGGTACCCCAAATTCTAAGTTATGCAGGAGACAGAGATCCCTTAGATCACCTAGAAAATTTCCGAGCTCATCTAGATCTTCACGGGACACTTGATGAAGTAGCATGTCGGGCCTTCCCTCTTACTCTTTCGGGGAATGCCCGAGACTGGTTCAGGAAGCTGCCCCCGAATTTCGTTGATCAGTTCAAGGAGTTGTCCAAAATATTCCTAACCGAATTTCTAGCTTTCCGAACAAGGAAGAAGCCTTCGGGATATTTGTTATCATTGCACCAGCAAAGCAACGAAAGTCTTAAGGAGTTCATGGCTCAGTTTAACCGAGAGAAGGTAATGGTCGAAGATCCAACCGAGGATATGGTCTTTGCTGCTATTTATCAAGGAATTTCACTCGAGGAGCCTTTGATGAAGAAGTTGGTCCGGAAGCAACCGAGTACCTTGCAGGGCCTCATGGATAAGATAGAAGAATTCATCAATCAGGAAGAAACGCTGAAGTCTATGGCCAGTTCTAGGCCACCCTGAGAGACAGCCCCAGAAAAGAAAAGGAAAGAATTCAGGAAAGCTGATGGGGAAGAGCAGAGGCAGGTAAAGAAGTTCAAAGATTACAATTTTACACCTCTCAATGCCGAGATATCAGAAGTCCTTATGGAGATAAAAAGAGATCCGGCGTTTCGGGAACCACAAAAGATACCAAGTAATCCTCCTTACAGGAATGCAGGCAAATATTGTGATTTTCATAAACAAGCAGGTCATTACACCGAAGGGTGCGTAACCCTAAGGTTGTTAATAGAAGAATTCATAAAGAATGGCAAGCTGGTTCGGTTCTTGGGAGAAAAACGGAACCAGCAAGGAAATAACAGGCCTCGGAATCATCAGGACTATCAGCCCCAAGATCAGCAGCCACGAAATTACTATCTCCGAGACCGTCCTCAGCTAGGCGAGAGGCATCAAGAGAATGATCCCCGAGATGACATAGAAATAAGAGAAGACCGACGAAGCAGAAGCCCACGGCATAGAGAGCCGAGGCAACAGCAGTATCTGCCCATGATCCCATAAAAAGGACTCTCGGGAATTTCAGGCTAGACTTTTGTTTTTAGCATTTATGTTTGCAAAGAACTAGACTTTTATTTTTAACTCAGACATGTTATAATAAAAGATAGAAAATTCCCCAGATTTTGGGAATAACTATTTTCAGAATAAAAGAATAGAGCTGACTTAAGCATTGGAGTGTTCCCAGTCTAGGGACCGGGAACCCGTTGATGTCGCTTCTTTTGCAGGCAAAAACTCTCGGATCAGTCCTATCCGAGAGCAAGAAGAAAAATCTCGGATCAGTCCTAGCCGAGAGTAAGAAGAAAGCCTCTCGGATCAGTCCTAGCCGAGAGCAAGAAGAAAACTCTCGGATCAGTCCTAGCCAAGAGCAAGAAGAAAACTCTCGGATCAGTCCTAGCTGAGAGTAAGAAGAAAGCCTCTCGGATCAGTCCTAGCCGAGAGCAAGAAGAAAACTCTCGGATCAGTCCTAGCCGAGAGTAAGAAGAAAGCCTCTCGGATCAATCCTAGCCGAGAGTCTCGGATCAGTCCTAGCCGAGTGCAAGAAGAAAACTCTCGGATCAGTCCTAGCCGAGAGTAAGAAGAAATCTCTCGGAACAGTCCTAGCTGAGAGTCTCGGATCAGTCCTAGCCGAGTGCAAGAAGAAACTCTCGGATCAGTCCTAGGCGAGAGTAAGAAGAAAGCCTCTCGGATCAGTCCTAGCCGAGAGTCTCGGATCAGTCCTAGCCGAGTGCAAGAAGAAAACTCTCGGATCAGTCCTAGCCGAGAGTAAGAAGAAATCTCTCGGAACAGTCCTAGCCGAGAGTCTCGGATCAGTCCTAGATGAGTGCAAGAAGAAACTCTCGGATCAGTCCTAGCCGAGAGTCTCGGATCAGTCCTAGCCGAGAGCAAGAAGAAAGCATTCTCGGATCAGTCCTTGCCGAGAGAGAGAAATAAAGAGAGCCAGGGGGGTCGAATTTAACCCTCGGGTTAGCAGGTTTTCAGAAGGAGACAAAGATCGGGTTTCCTTAGACATGGAATTCCCATTATTCAAGCAAGCTTCGGATAAGGGAATTGGGGGGTAACTGTTGGGGATAAATTCCACTCAACCCGATCCAAGGAGGAGATAGACATTTAGCAACTACTTCAGGGAAATCAAGTATCAGTTATCTCAGTAAATTGGGATAGGACTTTAATTAGCCCAAGTATAATTTGATCAGTAGTCCTATCTCTGGTAGAATTGGGATAGGACTTATGGTCCAATCAGATAAGAAGAATGATCAGATCAGAAGTCTAAAAAGATATCAGATTAGAAGTCTAATAAAAGAGCAGAGTCCAATTAGAACTCTGACATCAATTCTAGATCTCGATTAGAACACTGACAGCAGTTCTAGATCGACAAGGAGCAGGAATTCTAATCCAGCTTTGACTCCACCTCTTTGCCTATAAATAGGCCCATACCCCAGGTATAAACTAAGACTCAGTTTTTATGCACAGAGTATTATTTTCTTACAGAAGCTAATTTAGGCATCGGAAAGGACCCCCGGAAGGGTCCCTTAGTTTTTGTTGTTTTGCAGAATTATTAAGAAGCGTGAAGAACATCAGAAGAATGTGCAGATTCACACCATACCGGAAACTGTACCAACAGGTATTGTCTGTTTGCTGTCATGCGAGGACATCATTTCAGGGAGCACAACACCATAATTTAGCAACCCAAGAGGATGGCCTGTTGGTTATGCATCCTGACCACGATCACCAAGTTGATAAAAGCTTGTTATCTCTTGTTAAGTCAGAAAAGGCAGGTTTACATATAAGAGATTTTCATGGCCGATGGATTCTGGTGGATGGAGATCTTGGTCCTCAAGAAGCCATTGTTTATCCTGGGCTTGCACTTTATCAGGCAACGGCAGGCTATGTCAACCCTGCGTTGCACAGGAAAGATAATAGTATCCAGGGAAACATGTATGGACGATGTTCTTTGGCTTTCAAACTGATGCCCAGATCCATGACCAGTCTCAGTTGCTCAGAGATGAGAGCAGCTGGTCACGGGGTTGAAGCTCAGTTCCAGCTTCCAGTATCGGTGGATGACTTCATGCAGAGATCCCACCCAACTGATCAGCTCTTCAACAGGCAGAATATCCCGTGTTTCAATTTTCCTGCAGCCCAAGATAGTATAGACAGCATCCTTACGATATTTAGCTTTTCATTGGTTAACCAGTAGATTTTACTTTTCCATAAATTAATTATAATCCGTTTCCATAAGCCTCTTTCTGCTGATGACTTTACTACCATTCATTTTCATTCTGGCTCAGATTAGGCTCTTCATATCTCAGTTAAAAATACTACTTGTTTGTTACCCTTCCTCCTTTTTCCACCCCACCCACAAAAAAAAAAAAAAAAAAATCCTAAAAAAACAAGGAACAAGTGACGATTTTAAACTCCAGAATCTTTTGGTACTTACCCAACATCTAATTTCCTTGATCTCAAACTACGAAATTGTTCTGCTAATTTAAAAGAACAAAATATTTTGGTAAGTTTATTTTGTTTCCTGGACTCTCTTGGGCAGGTGCTTTCTCTCTGGCTCCCCAATATGTTTTTAGTTTGTTGAACATCAACTTTGCAATTGATCAGATAGAGCACTAATATTCCCAGTTGGTTTCTTTTTTATACCTCTGTATCTCTCAACCTTTTATTTCTCGATGAAGAAGGATAATGGGTCATGACCTTAGATCAGATACCACCATTGGAGTTGAAAGTTAATAATATAATTACACTCTACTTTCCCATTTTACGATTTAAAAATCTTTGTAGAGAGGAGTTGTGGATGTAAAATGTTTTTATGCATTAAAAAATATAAACCATTTTACGGGAAACAAGGTGATGTTTTATGGTTGACCAAGCTCTCCAAGCGCAGCCAAACATCGGAAAATGCTGAAAATGTTTTACGGAAAACGTTTTACGTTGACATTCATGGAGCTTAATATATGTTACTTCTTTTCTGTGCAAGTGGCCCTTAGCGGGAAGTTTTTAACAGCAGGTCCTTGCATCGATGAAATGCTGGCCGGTACAGGATCTATGAAGCCCTTGATGAGGAGGAGGAAGAATGATTCGAGAAGCAAACCTTTGCCACCTTCCAAGAGGTTACGGCTTGAGGCTCAGAGAGTTCTGAAGGAGAGGGTTCAGGATATTGCTGATAAGAAGGGGATCAAGCTGAGGTTTTGTAACCTGAAGGAATGTGAAATTCATGTTCACACGCTAGATAGCCCATGTGCCAATATAAGAATGGAGATCGGGTGGCCACCTGGAGTACCATTTGTTCATCCCCATGATCTACCTAATAAGGCAAAGATTGGTTTCCTTGGAGCATATGAACCTGGTTGGACAGCTACTCATGACATGGAGTTAAGTCTTACAGAACCTGGACAGGCCAGTCAACGCTCGGCTAATTGTAACTGTAACTCTCCTCAAGTTTCATATCCACATTGCCATGCATCTTATGTATTAGATACTATTGAGTTATTTGCTTTACACATGCAAACACTACAAACTGAAAAGATGAGCTGGCTACCTCTGAGTATCGTTAATTTTGTCATATCACTAATACGTTCAGTTGTCAAATAGTTCCCTGAAGACTGTTAACAAATTGCAAATTCCTTACTATAAACCCATCCACAGCATGCATGTATTTGATTGTCTGTATTCATATAGCTATCTATATGAAAAGTAGACGTACTGTACATGTAAAATACGTACATATTTATATATGTATTATGTACTTCTCTTTTTCTTTTTCTTTTTCTTTTTCTTTTTTTTTTGGGGAAGAGGGAGGGGGGTTGTAGAAGAAAGAGTCACTAACAATAGTACATATTGTTAAATTGGTTTTACTCTAAGTAGTAGATATCTTCTCAGATTAGGAAGGTACGAGCATTGGTCTTTTTTCGTTTTGGTTTGTTTTTTTATTTTTTTATTTTTTTATTTTTTTGAGCTGAACATGTTTTACAAGTAATAAGAAGTTTTGCTACCATCTTTCTCTCTTTGCCCTGGTCTTTCATGGTTCTCTTTGTTTTGCTACCAGCTTGTTCAAATGCATGTGGAAGTAACCATTAGCTGCCGCAACATCCAACCATTCTTTCAATTCATGTTATTCACAAATTGCTAGGCTTTAAAATGCATGGTAGTTCTACGACGGGAACCATAATTATTTGATAGAAAGTGCTATAGCTGAAGTAGAAAGTACTGTGTTTAACAAAGAGCAACGAGTGTGAAGTTCTCATGGACACGGGGCCTTGGAAGTGACAAATCCCAAAAACCTAGACATAATTATAAAAGACATTTGTTGTCTTCTTAAATATAAAATTTTAAATCATACATATAGACTGAGCATCTGGTCCTTTACTTACCCAAAAAAGAAGCATTTATTCATATGCATTGGAGTGACCGATGGCAAATAAAGTATGGGAATAATGACTCTATGATTTTCTTGACAATAAACAGATTATTCTTATTAATCTGCACTTTTAGGTCGGTTGAGGAAAACATATATGTTAATGAACTAGTTTTAGATATGGGTGGATGTAAGTGTTGTGCCCTCAAGTGTCTCATGGCATTTTCATTTCTAAGATGAATAAAAGCAAGTAACTAGAGCATTTGACATTCATATAGTACTTTATTACTATGATATCCTATAACTATATGAACATGTTAAGATATGGTTTATGTGTGATCATGTGTACACTCATATGCATGCATGCATGCATATGCCCAGTCATCTCTAGATAAATAGGACATATTGCGATAAGCAAGTCTTATCAAAAAGTTATTTCTGATCTGGGAAAACTTTAGTATATGAATTTTCAATTTGTCGGACTCTTTTTGGGTTTCCAAAAGAATATTGAATCTGTTGATGCACGTGCACACGAGTGTATATTCCCTTCCTTTGGTTTTGCTCGAACGGTGTTAACTATGTTTCTTTCTGGAGTCTGATGCGTCTTGATTTATCATGACATTTAATCTTGTTGAAGAGGATTTCACATCTGAACAGTTGAATTGGTCATTTGGTGTTTGGCTATATATACTCGGCAGAATAACGTCATCTACATCTTGAATGCGAAATCCTGTGAATGCATATATCTTCAGTATTACTCTTGAATGACCTGGAGTTGGGTGCATATATATGAGAGTCTCTGCTCAGAGAGAAATGAGCTTTCCCCCTAGATCTTCATTAAAACATAGCTTTATCCAAGTTTTCATTATTAAATTTCTGTTATGAGAGTCTCTGCTCAGAGAGAAATGAGCTTTCCCCCTAGATCTTCATTAAAACATAGATTTATCCAAGTTTTCATTATTAAATTTCTGTAACAGACAGAGTCACCAAATTAGCTTCATATGTTACACCCTTGCACATATATAGCTGTTGTCGTTTTTGAAACTTTTTGTTTTTGTTTCTATATTATTGTTGATCTCTTTGGTTGCAATTAACGAAAAAACAGTGTATAAATTCTTGTTTGTGCAGGAATCAATGTCCATAGTTTCAAATTTGTGGCCACCCTTGATCAGCTTGTGAGTAGATGGTTTGCAGGAACTGTTCCCTAGTTTCCCCATTCTGTTGAACTTTGCCCGTGACTGCTTTGCTTCAATCTTATACCATTCCATCCTGGGTTGTGCTGCTGCTTCTCCTTGCAAGTTAAACTCAAGTCGAGGAAGACATAAAAGGCATCATCCATAAGCCTGTGACAGATATTTGTAAATATCTAGTTTTGAGGAGAGGTTGGCGTTGTTATGAAGGACCAATCTCAAGAGAGAGTGCCCAATTTATGATGGAACGGTCTCTACAATTGATCTGTCGAAAAAGAACGAGTAAGGAGAGAAAATGTGGCTTGGAAAGCAACCTTAATTCTTATCATTGTATTTTCATCCGACTCAAGGAGAGTGAGAACGTACGTTGGATGGAGCTAGCTAGTAGCAATGTTGACGGTTGGTAATCTGTTGTACATTGTGCTTAAACCTTATTCTTCTTTTCCCAATTACTTAGCAAAGAGCGAGAGAGAGAGAGAGAGAGAGAGAGAGAGAAATATTATGCATTTGTTCGCTTTCTTCAATATCTTTCGGTGTTTTGCCAAATCTCACACCGCACATGTTATTTTAATACATTTTTAGATGATAGGTGTTGAAAGTCCATTTGCAGATGCATTCTAGACTTAAGTTAATAAAACGGGTTGCACTTTGATCAGCCAGCATGCTTTGTTTAGTGGTTGGCATAAGGCTGTTTTTGTTTCTGGAAAGTGATCGACACCTAATATTTTTCAGTATGCTAGGGTTTTGAGCTGTTTCTGAAAATGACTGAGAGCAGGATTTTGCCTACTAAGTATAACAATCAAGTAAATGTCTTCAACAGAAGCAACATGAGAAAGATAGAGAGAAACTTGAACATGCAACAAAGAGAGCTCATTATCTCAGGATCAGATTATAGATAGCATTCAAATTTAAACTCAATAGAGCACATGGATGAAGCTGACCTCTCAATGATTATTACACAAATCTTTTACGATTTTGGACTTCGTTGTTGATTCAAGCTCTTTCTAGACAGCAAGATTAATTATTTGTTCGACAGGATTCAGGTTATGACGATTGAGCAGTTTGGAACTGATAGCAAGATTTTTCCTACAAATTATCAGTCCACAAACTCATCATTTCAAAGGGCTCTTTTGCGATTGGATGTAATGCATGTTGCTTATCCCTGGTTAATTATTTGTAACCAGATGGATTGCACCCTTATGTACAAAATAGTGTCATTTTTCATTGACTAGACTTGATTTTTATCAAATTTATCTAAAAAATACTAAGTTGAATCTTTACAGGAGCTGGAGTCCAGATGAAAATTTACAATCAAAGCAGGAACCATTCGTACTAATTACTCACTGATAATTGTTGATCATCTCCTGCAAAGCAAACTGTGCCCACTACTCACTATCAGCAATGTTCCAGCCTTGTTTCAAGCTTTGTGACAAGCTTGTCAAAAAACTGTATCCATTGGCATAAGCTTTTGACTGGGCAAATCGTAACTTTCTCAACTGCGAAATGGTGGTTGGTTTTCAAAAATTAGCTCAATGGGCGTTGCATTAGCATAGAATTCTTCCAAGTTGTAGAAAGCTCTTTGTGGCGGAAGGAATATATGGATAACTACATCACCTGCAACCAAGACAAGTCAACAGTCTGCATGAGTAAACAACTGCAAACCAAAAATTCTCAGCAGTTAAATCAATTGTTGTGGTTAGAACAATGACCTAAGTCGTTTTGTGGATAATAGTGAACCCCTTGCAGGACCATCATTTGTTTATATATGCAGGGCATCCAATAGCAATGGAACTAATAGATTTTGCATGATTCACTACCAAAAACAAGTGGAACTCTTCATACATTTATAAATAAGCCCACCCCACGATACATCTATGTTTTCAATTCTGGCAAGTAGCCTATAAATATCCCAAACAAACTATAGATAAATGTACAGTATCAGTTGAAAAATCCACATTTCAAATAGTTTGGAACATCAATATAATTACATAATTCACTTTGTGAACAAAGTAACCACTGCCCATATCCTGTTCATAAAAAAAAAAAAAAAAAAAAAAAAAAATGCATGTACACATATGTTCTTGATCCAATTAAAGGCATTCAACTTATAGCCTATTAGGTCTTAACAGCAAGCAGACAGCAAGAGAAATTCACTGATAGAAATGATAAGTGGATTTATTTCCAGAGCATTCATGTATCATTTTCTCTTTTGAAAGCAAAGACAAACGGGCACTGATCAAAAGGTTGGTGAATGTACAATATAACAACCAAGAGATGCCATCTAAGAGTCCAGCTTACTAAAGAAAAAGAAAAGGACACCTTTATGTTCACAAGGAAGATCCAGAAAGAACCAAAAAATTTTATATCGAGTATATTGATATGATTGAGTTTAGTGCAAAGGTGGCATTCATGGAGCACAGAAAATAGGCCCTGTTAGAGAGATAAATCTCAGTTGCCCTGTGTGTTTATTAAAAAAAAAAATGAAAACATTATTAACACTGCCCCAAAAGATCAAGAAAGCAACAGTTACTTACATATCAACTAAACAATTTTTATTTTTATTTTTAATTTTTTGGTTGTAATCTAAAATGACATGGCTGTTCAGCTCTGACAGATTTTACAGCTGAGTTGATAGGGGTTAAGTGAGAAAAAAAATGCACAAGGTAAGTAAAGGTCAAATGAAATGAGACTGCACATGAAATCCTCCGCTCAAACCAAAGAGGTGGTTAAGCTGATGGTCACAACCAATGGTAACAAGAATTTTCTTTCTTCTCAACATCGGAACGGACAAGAGCTGCTGGATTATAATGCAAGATCACTTACCAAAATCCAACAAGGTCCATGAGTTGGGTTTTGTGTCCCCAGTTGGAACTTTCCCATACTTCTTTTCAGCTAGATCTCTTATTTTTGATCTACATTGCAGAGCAAGACAAAAATGGCAGTTAAAGCATTGATAGAAAACAATGAACCGTAATTAGACTATCCCAACCAAAAATATGAAGACATCGTCAAAGTTGGAGCCATACCCAATAGCATCAATCTGAGGGCGAGAGAACGCTGTGGCAATGATAAAATATCGAGTCCAATACACAAGAGGTTTCACAAAGAGAACCTTTATATCAGCTGCCTTCACCTCACTTGCAACCTTGGCCATTTCCACAGCAACTACAGAGACCACAGGAAACAGGTTTAAGTTGGTAGTGTGGAGTATATCACTTTTATTCCTGCTTTCAGCATTTTAACAATAATAATTGAATAAAATTTAGTGTACATCAACTCTATAACAAAGAATTCAAACAATGGAAACAAGGATAAAAAATTGACATAGCCGCCACTCCCCAGCACACCTCATTTAATAGTGGAGAACACGAGAATCATAAAAATCGCTTCTTTTCCTCTGAGTATTTCATTTCACGAGGATAGAAAAGAAGAGAAGAGAGTAGCTAGAATCAAAATACTTTATGAAATGTTACCTCACCAGTGAGGTGAAATGGAGAGAACTTGAAAATGTATCTCTCCTTTTCAAATTCCCAGCTAGAACTTAAACGGAAGTTTGGGTAAACAATCTTAGCATGAGGTGCAAATGTTGCAAAAAGGAAATATGTGAACCATCAATAGTCAGAATTCAGCTTACTCCAGTGTAGAAATAGCATCACTTCCCTGTTCCATATCATTCCAAAAGAGACTTGCATTGCAGAGAACTTTCTAACATCATGTGATTTCAAGAGTTTGAGAAACGAATTTATTTCATGCTTGGGGCCAGCATATATTATGGAGTGGGTGCTACATGATAGATAGTGTTGGGGAGAGAGAATGAGTAGTAAATCAGTAATACAGGCAGCTTACCAGTCACTATAAGGTGACAGTAATGGAAACTGTAGACTGGGGGTAGTATATATATATCTCAATGCGTAATTGTTTATTTTTTTTCTTTCTTTCTTTTCTTTCTTCCTCTTCTTCTTCTTCCTTTAGTTTTTCACTATAAATGTTGGGAAGATAACATGGTTTGCATAATGATTTTTGTACATGTTTTCCTATGGAGAACTCCCATTAAGTAATATAGTAAGTAATCCAGCATGGAATATTCAGTTAAACGAAGAGGAGACCAATATCAGCCAGAATCGATAACAAGGCCCAAGTTCTTGATGAGAGAGGCGAACATTATGTCATTTGTGACACTGGTAGGTATCTTGCTTTCAATTGATTGCAAAATGAGCTTACATGATAAGCTTTCGGCATCGTCATCTACCTCTGCGCTGTGAGGCTTCTGGTCCGTTCTCCTGAATACCACCTTTCCAAATTTGTTAAACAAGTCATCATACAAATCATCTGTATTTTCACTTGCATTCTGCAAAATATATTTCAAATATCACCAATGCAGCCTGAAGGCAAAAAATTACATTCATGGGTGTACAGGTACATAAAACAGATATCTTTCTAGCATCACATACACAGAAGCATAAATAAACAAGATTTAATATTATAATTCATGAAAAATTTTAATCAACCATCCTTGGTAAAGAAAACATCAAAAATCATCTCTCCCCCCCCCCCCCCCCCCCCCCCCCCCCCAAAAAAAAAAAAAGAAAAAAAAAAAAGGAAAAGGAAAGCATGATGAAGATGAGAGTAAATTGAAAAATAAAAAGGGGAAATACGGGGGGATTTCAAATTTTAAGGACAAATTTAGACCAAAAAAAAAAAGGACAAATGAATCTTTCACATCTAAGTTTTCTGTACAATAGTTCCACATATAAGTTTTTTAATCAATTAGCTTCTAACTTACTAGATGTTCTTATATGGGTAATGTCGTAAACTGAGAAAAGGGAGCACTCAAACATATCACACAAATTGAATCAAGTCAATTTTTCTTCCATAGAATTTTTAAGGCACAAAGCAGCTTCTGTTAGTCCCCATCAGAAAAGAATATTGTAGAAGAAAACCAAAATGATTTGATCCATATTAGATCATATTGTTAAAAAATAACACTCTTTTCAAGTACCATGTATAATCAGACTCATCCTATCTCAATGGATGCCCAGATATAGACTAACAAAGATCAATTCACATGGTTTCTACATTAAAACTAAGGGAGCCTTCACTAACACAATTAGTAAGGATGGTATTTAAGTTTTCTAACCCAAGGCGGAGTCATCAATTCCTCTGCAAGGCGTATACACTTAGCCTATCTCATAAAATAAGTCAATGCTCAACCCCCAAAGGAGCACACTTGGCTAGGGACCATGACTTGTGACACAAAGCTACTGTCTCAAATCTCACCCTCCCCCTTTGAGGCCATTCACTCACTCATCCAAAAAGTAAAAAGAGTCGACGCTTTGAGGATATCCCTTAAACCTTCATTAATCTCCAGGTTCTCCCTTGATTACAGCAACTCCGTGGTTCAATTCCACAGGTTTGTGCCCGTAACAAAGTTATCAATACTATACTGGTCAGTGTATCAGTTTTTAATTGGTACAAGCTGTATCAATACCTGATTGTTTCGATGTACTGTTTCAAAATAACAGAGTATATCATTTATATTTTAAAGATACATAGCCATTATTATGTGTATTAAAATGTTTTCATGTTAACCAAATAGAATTCAACAAAGTTTATTAGATTTTTATGGCTTAAACAAAACACCAATCAACTACAATAACATGCTGTTTCCTAAGGTTATCCATGGTGAGGATCTTCTCTAGGGTGGTTGTCCAAGCAAAAAACGACACTTTCAAAGCGACCTTATTCCGCCATATACTCTTCCAAGGAAAGGAAGTACTGTCATGAGGTACAAGGACATTATAAAACAATCTGACGTCAAACTTGGAGGGAACCCAGCAGAGATTGTCTTCATCTATCTCCCTGTCTCAGTCTGAAGAAGTACAAGAAGTTAAAAAAAGGAAGCAAAGACATCCATCTTTGATAAAGCTTACATTGCATTGATAGGAATCATTGGATAACTACAAATAATGTGCCACAGAAGCAATACTTTACAAATCCTGGAAAATATCCTTAAGGACCTGCTCCCCATACCATTTGTCATGTTAGAATCTAATTTTGGAGCCATCTCCCAACTCAAATATGGTATGACTAAAAAACTCCCTCCAACCCTTTCTAATATATTTCCACAAACTCACCCCATACGACCCATGAACCTCAATGTAACACCACCCGCCTCACAAGTTGCCATATTTAGCATTGACTACAACTCTCCACAAGGTCACTCTTTCATGCACATACCATCAAAGCCACTTTCCCAAAAGAGCACGATTAAAAATACTAAAGTTTCAGACTCCCAACCCTCTCTCACAAATCGGAGAGCAAACCTTAGATCAGCTTACCAGGTGGAATTTGAACTCATCGGCCATTCCCCCCCATAAGAAATCCTGTTGAAGTGTCTCGATGCGATTGGCAATACCACATGAATAGTGAAAAGAGACAAGAAATACGTGGGCCAATTGGACAATCTGCTCTTTATTAGGATAATCCTCAAACACTTAAGACAAGTACATTCTCTTCCACTTGGCTAAACAACACTCAATCTTTTCAATAACTCCATCCCAAATAGCTATAGCCTTAAATGGAGCTCTTAATGGAAGGCTGAGATACTTCATAGGCAAAGGAGACGCTGTGCATCCTAGAATACTGGCCAGGCCGTCAACATTGCTAACATTACCCACAGGAACCAATTCTGACTTGATGAGGTTAATTTTCAATCTGGAGACAGCTTCAAAACATAAGAATAAGGCACACAGCAAGCGCAGATGTTTTGGGTTTGCCTCACAAAAAAGTAAGGAATGATCCGCAAACAGAAGATGGGAAATATGAAGCACACTAGAGTTTCTTGACCTCACAAAAAAGCTTGAGAAAGCCCCATAAACAGAAGAAGATAGAATTTATTGGATCACAAGACTTATCTTCTAGTGATAAAGCTAAAGTAGTTCAGTTAGACTAGGTGTCTTCCTATTTTAGATAAATGTCAAGTTGTTGAGTTGTATTTATATTAGGTCTCTATGCTAAGAGATACGGTTGTAGTTGAGTTAGAAGTTCTTTTGATGTAAATCACTTCTAGAGATTATCTAGATGTTTAGGTACTACATATATCAAGGTACTGCTATATAATTAAGTAAGCAGATTATCAACAAATATTCTAAATCCTATATGGTATCAGAGCCTCTCAAGACCTACGTCTATGGTTGTTCCTTCTTCTGAAACTGATTCCACTGTAACTTCTCCCCCTCTCTCAACTATCCTTTCCCCTTCCGCTCTCCCACCACAAATCCAAAATGTCCATGCTCATATCTCCGAGAAACTGACCCAAGATAACTTTATCCTCTGGTAGTTTGTCATGGTCCCCTTCCTAGAAGGCCAAAATCTGTTCGGGCATGTCGATGTCACAACTCCACGACCTCCTCAGCTCCTGCCCAACTCCACATCCAGACTTCTTGTTGCCAATCCGAGCTACCACTCATGGTACCATCAAGATCGTAGAAACTCTCCACCCTCTCCGTAGAAACTCTCCCTCATGTCATTGGACTCAAAACTTCCCGTGAAGTCTGGCTTACATTAGAAACTCTCTTCTCTGCCCAATCTCAGTCTCGGATCATGCAGCTCAAACAACAAGTGTCCAACATGAAGAAAGGATCTCAAACAATCTCCGCCTACTTCCAGAAAGCGCAGGGATTTTCTCATCTCCTAGCCGCGGTTGGCAAACCGATTGAAGCCTCTGAACTTGTCTCTCACATACTCGCTGGTCTTGGTGCCGAGTATGACCCTCTTGTCACATCCGTAACTACAAGGCAAGATTCTATATCTCTAAATGATCTCTATGGTTTTATGTTGTCCTATGAACTGCGTCTAGAGCAACACAAATCTGCTCTTGAGATAAACATATCCACTGCTAACACGGCTCAACACCAAAGTCCTGTCTACTCCAGCACCAACCGAGGCCACAATAATGGATATCGCCACACCAACTTTAATAAAGGAAGGGGCCGTGGACCACCCCAGCAGTTTTCCCCATCCACCAACAGCATGTCTCAGCGCCCGATTTGTCAAGTCTACCACAAACTCGGGCATACAGCGACCACATGCTGGTTCAGGTACGAGCAAGGCAACTAGGCTGACTCTTCTCCTATGCAAGTCAACATGACTTTAGCAACATCTGCTCCTGACACTTCATGGTATCCGGACACAGGAGCCAACGTTCATCTCACAAATGATCTCTCCAATCTTAATTTGAATGCCGAGGAATACACAGGTCCAGACCAAATTCGTGTAGGCAATGGACAAGGTTTGCAAATCTCACATTCTGGCCGTGGTCTCTTACCAACATCCTCACGTAATTTCGATTTATTGTCCCTGTTTCATGTTCCTCAGATTCAGAAAAATCTTATTTCTGTCAACCAATTTACTAGAGATAACCATGTTTTCATTGAATTTCATCCCAATTTTTTCTGTGTTAAGGATATTCCAACTCGACAGCTCCTCCTCCAAGGCCCGAGTAAATTCGGCCTTTATCCATGGCCATCCTCAAATGCTTCTTTTTCCAAGTCTCTTGCTGCTTTCGTTGGTGAAAAAGCATCCTTGGATCAATGGCATCTCCGGCTTGGCCATCCTGCTACTCCCATCGTCAACCAAGTTATTCAATTCAATAAGCTGCCCGTGTCTTCGTCCAAGACTCCTTCCTTCTGCTCCCCATGTCAACAAGGAAAAAGCCATCGTTTACATTTTAGTATTTCTCCTTCCACCTCCAGCAAACCTTTACAGTTGCTGTTTCTTGATGTATGAGGCCCTGCTCCTCAAAATTCTGTTAATAATAAGAGATTTTATCTAAGTGTGGTTGATGATTTTAGTAAGTATACATGGCTTTATCCTCTTGAAACCAAATCTTAAGTTTGTGCTACCTTTCTTAGGTTTAAACAATTGGTTGAAACCTATTTCAATACCAAAATTGTTTCTGTCCAGAGTGATAATGGCGGTGAATTTCGTCCCCTTAAGACCTCTCTCACCTCTATGGGCATTTCATATAGACTAAGTTGTCCTCATACACATCATCAAATGGGAACGGGAGAAAGAAAACATAGACATATTGTTGAAACCGGACTGTCTATCCTAGCTAATGCTAGCACACCCTTAACCTTTTGGGACTCGGCTTTTGAAACCGCCACTTATCTCATAAATCGACTTCCCTCTAAAGTCACACAGAAAAAGTCTCCCTTTGAGTTACTTTTTCATCAAACTCCAGATTACAAACTCTTAAAGATATTTGGTAGTGAATGCTGGCCATTTCTTCGTCCATATAATTCCACTAAGTTTTCTTGCCATTCCACATCATGTGTGTTCATTGGATATAGTAAACATCATCTTGGATATAAATGTCTCCACATCCCTTCTGGTAGAGTTTATATTGCCCGACACGTTGTTTTCAATGAAACAAACTTCCCCTTTTCCAAATCCGGAGTTCCTAGCACCTCCTCTCTTTCCAAATCTTATCCTTCTATGACTCTCCCTTTAGTTCTTCCTTCATCACTTCCTCTGTCCAGCTCCAGGCATGACTCTCCTAACATTCCATCACCAAATCCACCTTCTCCTATCTCAGTCTCCACAGAAACTGACATTGTCTCTCCAATAAATTATCCCATAGTTCCTTTTGAGTCATCTCCTGAAATTGAGTCTCCTCCTCTACTCCGGGTTCATGGTATGACCACACGGTCTCAAAATTTGATTTTCAAACCTTCAAAATTTACTGATGGCAGAATCAAATATCCCCTTCCTCAAGCCCTCACGGCTTCCATTGCTCTCCATGAAGAAGAACCAACCTGTTTTTCTCAAGCTAGCAAAAGTGCAGAGTGGTGCGCAACAATGACTACCGTTTGATGCTCTCCTAAAAAATGGCACTTGGTCTCTTGTTCCATCCTCTCCAAACATGAATATAGTTGGCTCAAAGTGGATATTTCTTATCAAAAAGAAAAGCTGATGGGCACATAGAAAGGTACAAGGCTCGTTTGGTGGCAAAAGGGTTTCATCAACAACCCGAGATTGATTTTGCTGAAACCTATAGTCCCGTGGTTAAACCAATCACCATTAGAACTGTTTTAGCCATTGTTGTCTCTGCAAGATGGGCTATACGACAGGTGGATGTCAACAACGCCTTTCTACATGGACGTCTCCAAGAAACAGTTTATATGGCTCAACCACCTGGTTTTTATCATCCAAATCATCCCACAGCAGTTTGCAAGCTTCACAAAGCTATTTTTGGTTTGAAGCAAGACCCTCGCGCATGGTTCGCGCGCTTAAGTGCCCGGTTACTTGAACTGAAGTTTCACAGCTCCAAATCAGATTCTTCATTGTTTATTTACAGATCCTCTAGTGTTACTATATTTGTGTTGATATACGTTGACGACATCATTATCACCAGCTCTCATTCACCGGCCATTTCTCAACTCATAAGTGATCTTCACTCCTCTTTTGCACTCAAAGATCTCGGGCCTCTACATTTTTTCCTTGGTGTTGAAGCTACATGGCACTCGGATGGTTTGCATTTATCTCAACAAAGGTATATTAATGACATTCTAACAAAGACTAATATGGTTCTTGTGAAGCCTGTTTCTACTCCTATGGCGGCATCTACAAACCTTAGTCGGTTTGAAGGATCCACTATGACGGACACAGCTTTGTACCGCAGCACTGTGGGCTCTCTTCAATACTTGTCGCTTACCCGACCTGACATAGCCTTTGCGGTTAATAAAGTCTCTCAGTTCATGCAAGAACCCCGTGACACTCAGTGGTCTGCTGTGAAGCGTATCTTACGCTACTTAAAGTCCACCATCACACATACTTTCTGCATTCACAGGAACTCCTCCAAGCAGCTCACAGCCTTCTCAGATTCGGACTGGGCCAGTTGCCCTGATGATAGAAGATCAACTTCCGGCTATTGTGTTATACTTGGTAAAAATCTTCTATCGTGGAGCTCGAAGAAACAACCAACGGTATCTCGCTCTAGTACCGAATCTGAATATAAAGCCATTGCAAATGCATCAGCCGAGTTAGTTTGGATTCAAACATTACTCAATGAACTTGGTATTAGTTCTCCTCGCCCACCGGTCTTGCGCTGTGACAACATTGGAGCCACATATCTCACTGCAAATCCACTCTATCATGCTCGCATGAAGCATATAGAGATCGACTATCACTTTGTTCGGGACATGGTTGCTAAGAAGATTCTTGATGTTCAGTTTATTTCAGGTCAAGATCAGCTGGCTGATATCCTCACTAAACCGTTAGCTACTGCCGGATTTATCCTACTCAAATCCAACCTCAACGTTCAGCTTCCCACGTCGAGTTTGAGGGGGCGTATTGGATCACAAGACTTATCTTCTAGTGATAAAGCTAAAGTAGTTGAGTTAGACTAGGTGTCTTCCTATTTTAGATAAATGTCAAGTTGTTGAGTTGTATTTATATTAGGTCTCTAAGCTAAGAGATACAGTTGTAGTTGAGTTAGAAGTTCTTTTGATGTAAATCACTTCTAGAGATTATCTAGATGTTTAGGTACTATATATATCAAGGTACTGCTATACAATTAAGTAAGCAGATTATCAACAAATATTCTAAATCCTATAGAATTTTACTTAGAGCCTCCATAATGATGATAAATAGCAAAGGAGATAATGGATCACCATGTATCAAACCACAAGAGATACTAAAGAAACCAGTGGGGTGCCATTTACCAAAACAGAAAAGTGCACTAAACAAATACAATGTACTATCCAATTCCACCATTTCTCGCCAAAACCATACCTCCTCAGCAGGTATAATAAGAACTCCCAGTTAACATGATCATAGACCTTCTCAATATCCAATTTGCAAACGCCACCTAGTTCACCAGATCTAATCCTACTATTCAAACATTCATTTGCTATAAGGACAAAATCAAGGACTTGCCTACCTTTGTCAAACACATTGTGGGCTTTTGAAATGTTCTTCTCTACAACCTTTTTCAATCTAGTGGCTAAGATTTTGGCAATTATCTTGTAGACTCCACTCACAAGGTTGATTGGTTGAAGATCTTTAACATCAACTGCTCTGGGTTTTTTTTCGGAATGAGAGCGATGAAAGTAAGGTTGACAATGTTTGCATGATCCGTGAACTCAACACGAAATTAGCGTATTAGGGTTTTGTACAATCGGGTTCTGGTCAATTCTGGTTGACCCAAATTAACTTGTTTAATAAACGGGTCAACTCGCTTAACCCATAGGTAACTCGCATAATCCATATAAATTAAATGAGATTTTCTTTAACAAAAAAATAAAAATAAAAAAACCCCTAAAAGGCTAAAATTCATACAAATTCATTTTAATATAAAATTCATAAATTCATGTAATTACTATTACTATTACTATTACTATTACTATTACTATTACTATTACTATTACTATTACAATTATTTTTTATTTTTGCATTTAAATTCATATACAGGTCGAAATAGGTCGTGTTCAACAGGACCTGTTTATTAAATGGGTTATGCGGGTCGTGTCGGGTCAACCCAACACAACTTGTTTATTAAATGGGTTATGCAGTTTTGTCGTGTCATCTGCTTATTTAAATGGGTTGTGTCATGGTTGAGGGATTTGACCCGTTTAATTAAATGGGTAGTGTTTGGGTTGACTCTTGAGTCGACCTGACACACCAGTACGAATTGCCAACCCTAAATGAAAGTAGCATTGAGGCTTTTTTCAAACTTGCTACCCACATGGAACTAAGGGAACACCCTCATGACATCTTCTTTAATCACATCCCGACAAGATTCGAAGAAAGCCATAGTAAAACCATTCATCACCTCCAGAACCTCACTTTCTGCAAACAAATGCTCTAACCAAGTGGATTCCTCCTTATCAATGGAGTCAAAAGCAAGGCCATATAGCTTGGGCAGCCAACTAAACTATTCTGAAAACAATCTGTTATAGAAATGGACAATGTGGTCCCTGATCACATATTGATCCAAACTAACTAAACCATTGACCAACATCAACTCGATGGAATTATTTCTCCAATTCGAATTAGCCACTTGATGAAAAAAACTTCGGACATTTGTCCCCCTCTCTCAACCAAAGCGCCCTCGATTTTTGCCCCCAACTTATTTCCTCCAGTGTAGTAACCCTCTCCAAATCACTGATTATTTTGTGTTTCCTCAACTTTTCTTCCTCACATAAAGCTCTTTCTTCCTCCAAACCATCAAAAACATGCAAATCATCCAAGGTTTTTTTTTTGGTTCCCACATTGCCAAACTCATGCTCGTTCCAAGCTCTTAAATCAGCTTTCAAGGCTTTAAGTTTGCAAGCCAAAAAGAAACTCGGGGAGCTTTGAAAATGATGAGATGTCCAACACAAACGCAGTCTATCAACAAAACCTTCGGCCTTTAACCACATATTTTCGAATTTAAAATATCTTATCCCACCTTGAATGCCTCCACCATCAAGAAGAATGGGAAAGTGGTCAGAGCAATGTCTAGGCAACCTCTTCTGCACCAGGTCGGGAAACTGGGCTTCCCAATTTGGAGAAACCAAGAATATGTCAATTTTAGACCAAAAGGGCTGCTCCCGATTATTTGACCATGTAAAAGTTCCTCCTACAAGAGGAATATCCATAAGGCCCTAGTCAAGAATAATGTCTAACTCTGTCATAGCGGGGCAAAGGCGGGCATCGCCCAATCAGTAATTCCACCAAAATGTAGGTTCGTCCCTCTTAGAATCCCATGCTAGACTGGCCATCTCTCTGACCCTTTCACCCTTTCCCTCTGTTTCAAAGTAGAAAGAAGGAGCCATGGCCAGAATTTACAACAGTAGAATACTCTCTCATACCAAAGGAAGACAGCTACACTGTTGGCATGTCCATCAAGTGGGTTTTCACTAAAGCTGAACTTACTCTTGCTGTGTAGGCCAAAAATTCATGTTAAAAGCAATTATAAAATCATACCATATGGAAATTCCTTTTTTGGTCGAAAGAAGCCAAAAATCGGTCAAAACAATTGAAACACACCGAAATAGGCCAAGGTTGAGGTCAAGATGGAATAAAAGGGGTTTACATACCAATAACCACCCGTTGATAATCTCTCTTGCTTTCCTTGCATTTAAGGAAACTCTAAAGGAATTTGGTGCTAGTGCCTTTAGATTCAGAGAATTTTTCTTTTTTTACAACATTAACCATCAGATTCAGAGAATTTTTCTTTTTTACACTTTCCCTAGTTTTCTCAACACTGGAACAGCGTTTATGTAACTCAACCTGGCCAAATTACTGAAGCTTAGATGAGTTGTGCTTCCATATCCTTAAACCCAAAGCAATACAAAACATTATCAGCTACCAAAGAAAACCGAAACTCATTTTCCTTCATTGTCTACAGTATTCTGTCTCTTAGCAACCAAACGGAGCATACGCGAATCAAAGTACCCAAAACCAAAACAAACCGAAATGCAAGTATCGAGAGAGAGAGAGAGAGAGAGAATATAAAAAACTATGTTTTACCTCTTTGCCAAAGGCCAGAACCAAAGATGAGTACCTTGACTTGAAAATAAAGTTTCTTCTCCTGGGTATTCTCCAGATGCACTTGTGTGGAAAATTATGCCCATTCATACATGAGCACCTAAAAAGCTTTCTGGGTCTTTCACAGAACTTCGATTCAACACGACCCAGTTGCCGGAACTCACTGAAAAACTCGGTTCCAGCGCCGGCGATAGATAGCATAGCGGATGCTGCCATTGTTGCTACCGACTGATGAGAAAGAAGGAAAAGCATATCATAAGCTACCAAAATGAGAGAAGATTAGAAAGTGATCCACGATAGCGGGCAACCTTACCCAGATTTTTAAACTTGACCCACATTAATGTCTGGGTTTGGGTTAGAGCTGCGCAAATCTAGCCGAGCCCACTAACTCAGCCCGAGCCTAACCTTGTTTGCTTAACTCTGAGGGCCCGTTGATCTTAAAATGGAATGGTTATTTTTATGAAATAGTCATTTTTTATTTGGAATGTACCTATTCGTAGGAAATTATCATTACGAAGAGAAATAACTATTCCTTAAAAGAACAAGCAACGTTTTCCCAAAAAAATCATTTTTTTGAAAAATTTTCTTTCAACCTTTAATAATAATAATAATAATGAAAAATATTAGAATTGATGTGACTTGCCACTCACAATAGAACCCAGGAGTGGTCGCACCACCCCTGATGAATTTGGGGACGGTCACGGCTACCCCGAAACGTCGTCAAGGGTGGCCAAGGCCAACTCCGATGGCATCGGGGGTGGTGCATCTGTGACAACCCTTTTATTTTTATTTATTTATTTTTAATACAAAATAGAATCATCATAGTGGCATGACAAATAGTCATTAAACCAATATCAACCTAATACATCTCGTAACATATGCATAATATATCAAATATGTTAGTTTGTGATTGATTGCATTCTGTTGGACAAAATCACTTTTATGTAATGATGCTTATTATATAGAGATGTTGTTTTATTCAGAGTCTACATTTCAGTTATGAGCTTTAAGAAGACTCTTTACAAGATTTTAAACAATGTTGTTCAGTTCCCTTGCATCCATCCGGACGATGTGATATTCCGTCCGGACGACGAGAACTTTCCGTCCGGACGTCCCTTTATGTCCAGAAGCTTTGAACTGCTCTCGGTTGCATCCATACAGACGTCTCAGCAACATGTCCGGACACCTTCCAATGTTCGACAAGTTAAAAGATTTCTTTCCAAAACACAGATATGGGAAGACAGCTGCAACCGTCCGGACGACGTGGCTATTCCGTCTGGACGCTATCCTTGATAAGGCAAGTCGTGCAGAAGATGTTCCATCGTTCGAAGGTCATACTCCATTGTCTGGACACTCAGGCCTTAATATGGAAATTGCGTGCAGCTGAAGTGCAACCGCCCGGACGCTAGGGCAACATCGTCCGAACGCGGCCTTATTCAAGAAAGAATTTCAAGCGAATTTGGAAAGCCGATTGCACAGTTGTCCGTCCGGACATCCTCAGCTACCGTCCAGACGCCGCTTAGGAAAATTGCATTAGACACGATTTAGGTTTCTGTAGCCTATAAATAGAGGCCTCTAGGTTTGTAATTTGTAAGAATTTGGTAGTGAATTTCATAGTGCTTAGAGAGAATATTTTAGGAGTTATTGTGTTGATCCGCTCACTCTCAAGTCGTTGTCAAGTGCTGAAACTGAAGTCTATCTTAGGAGTTGGCCCTAAGGTAAAGGATTCCATTGAAGACCCATTCAAGTAGATGACTTGGTTGGGAAGCATTTGTGTTGGGTTACACGTCAAAGTTCAAGGTACGACCACTGCATACGGATATGTGAATGCTACTGCTTTGTAACTAGCTTTGTCTTCTGAATAGTGGATATCATGGGTTTGGCGGCCCCGGAGTGGTTTTTCTCTTAATTGAGTTTTCACTTCGTCAACAAAATATTTGTGTAATTTAAATTCCGCAATATAGATATTTTGTTGCACACTATCACACACTTCGTAAAATAGAAGCCATCTTTATTTTTCAAAAGATAAACTTGTAGCAGCGGAAATAAATTCATTAACAAAAAAGTTAACATCAAAGCCATATATTTGTCTATCCGTTTAAGAATTAATCAAAATATTTATTTACATCAAAGAATAGCTATACAAAATAAGTGTCACATGCGACACAAGCCATATATCAAATGTCTATACAAAATATTGACTATCCATAATCCAACCCACATATGACTAATGCGATGAACCTCAGTCGTAGTATCCCAAATATAACGTCATTGGGTCATTGTCGACGTCAGCAGTACCTGCAGCCACAACATTAGCATCTACACGGTCGTGGTTATAGCCACGTCTACATAGGTGGAAGTATAAGTCCACAAACTCAATAGTATAAAATTTACTCAGTTTTCACAATGAGCCAACTCTTTTCTTTTCTACATTATATTTACTATAATAGCTTTTGTTTGTGAGAGTCTTTCTTTTTAAAATGTTTCATAGCTAATGTGGTAAACACAAACACTTGTATCAATAGAAACTTTGTTACTTTATACACACATTATACATATATCAAGTGGCTAAGCCACACTAGTATACAAGTTCTCCAAACCTTCGGAAAATACAAGTATATGATTACGTCTTAAGCATATGATGTGGGTATTTTTTGAAGGTTTGAAAATGCTTGTATCTTTGTATAGCTGGGTTATATATATATATATATATATATGTTCTGTTCCATTCAAACTCATAGGCATATTAATACGTCTAGCAAGAATTTCATATAAAACATTTATACAATTAGCTGTAACAGTATACATATGTTATGTTTCATTCAAATTAATAAACATACTGATACATCTAGTCATGAAATCATCATAAAACATATTACGTCTCATCACCATACTATGCATGCTCATCATATGTTTTCATCTCATTCTGGTGTCGAGGGGTACCCAACCCAATTGTCTTTCATTTCATGATGCCCATTGGTACACAGCCCAAGGGTCTTTTGTTTCATAGTGCCAAGGGGTACACAACCCAATGGTCTTGTTGCATGGTGCCTAGAGGTATGCAGCCTAAGGGTCTTTAGTTCAACGTTTTGTTCCATTTAGATGCTTGTGCTTTCGTGACTTACATCATACGTGTTCATGCTTTCACACATTTATGCAATTCTCAACATTTCATACTTTTCATATCATTCTCATTGTAACATGAAAGCTTAACTCATTTGAAATCATCTAAAGACATTGTTAGTTTGTGATTGGCTACATTCTTTTTGACAAAATCACTTTTATGTAATCAGGGATACCGTTTATTTTAGAGTCTTCATTTCAAAAAAATGTTTCAAGATGCTTAAAGAAGATTATGTGCAGATTCCAAGTCAGAAAAGTCAGATTCCAAGCTTTTGTCCGGATGGCCCAGTCATGCGTCCGGACGCCCATCAGTGTCCAGAAGTTTCGAACAGTTCAAGGTTGCATCCGTCTGGACGCTCATCAATGTTCGACAAGAAATCGAATTTCATTCTCAGAGACAGATATGGGAAGACAGCAGCATTTGTCTGGATGATAGGGCAATACCGTCTAGACACCATCCTTGATAAGGCAAGACGTGGAGAAGAATTGAAACTGTCCGGACGTCAGGGCAACACCATCCGGACGCAGTCCTCATTATGGTATTTACGTGCAGCAGAAGTACAACCATCCGGACTCTAAGGCAACACCCTTCGAATGCAGCCCTGATATGGTATTGCATAAAGCGCGTTATGGAAAGTTGGTTGCACAATTGTCTGTCCGGACGGCCTCAGCTTGTGTCCAGACGCCACATAGAGAAAACCGAATTAGTGTTGATTTAGGTGTTTTCTTCTTTTTCTTCTTGCGAAATAATTGAGATGAATGAATATTTTACCATAAAAAGGAATCAAGGCAAGACATGGAGAAGAATTGCAACCGTCCAAATGTCAGGGCAACACCGTCTGGATGCCAGTCCTTATTATGGAAATTGTGTGCATTAGAAGTGTAACCGTCTGGACGCCAGGGCAACACCGTCCAAACGCGGCCTTATTCAGGAAAGATTTTCAGCGCTTTTTGGAAAGCCGGTTGCACAGTTGTCCATCCGGACAGCCTCAGCTTGCGTCCGGACGCCGCCTGGAGAAAACCAAATTAGAGTCGATTTAGGTCTTCTGTAGCCTAAAAATAGAGGCCTCTAGGCATGTATTATTTACAGAATTCGGTATTGAATTCTTTAGAGCTTAGAGAGTATATTTTAGAATATATTGTGTTGATCCGTTAGCTCTCAAGCTGTTGCCATGGTGCTGTTGCTGTGCTCGTTTATTGAAGTCTATCTTAGCGAGGAGCCCTAAGGTAAAGGAATCTATAGAAGACCCTTTCAAGTAGGAGACTTAGTTGGGAGGCATTCACGTTGGGTTACATGTTAGAGTGTTAGATACGATCACTGCATCGGGTATGTGAGTGTTACTGTTTATGTACTAGCTTTGTCTTCTGATAGTAGATTTCTTGGGTTTGGTTCCCCCGGAGTGGTTTTTCTCTTAATTGAGTTTCAAGGTTAAATTAGAAGTCATTTATTTTTCAACTGGTATCAGAGCTTGGTACACTCTATTTAGATTAATTTCTTGAGCGTGATCTTTTTTACTTCTTTAATATGTCTCAAACTCTTAATTCTGTTCCTGCCTTTGACTACTCGAATTATGGCTATTGGAAAGCTTGTATGCGTTTCTTTTTAAAATCCAATGATGTTTGGCGGATTGTAGAATCTGGTTGGACTAAGCTAGAGGCTACAGCTATCTAGTCTATTCCTCATAAAAACGCACGACTTGCCAATGATAAAGCCCTCCATGCTCTACGTCAAGCGCTTACACCATCTGAATTCGCAAGAATTTCAAACTGTGAATCCGCTTAAGTAGCATGACAAATCTTAGAAACAACATATGAGGGCACAAAACTTGTAAAATCTGCCAAGCTCTAGATGTTGATTTCTATATTTGAAGCGATTAAGATGCTTGAAGATGAGACTTCAGAGAGTTTTACACTAAGATGAGCGACCTGAGAAACTCGATGGTGAGTCTTGGGAAGTCCGTCTCGGATGTAAAACTCATCCGAAAAATTCTAAGATCTTTTCCTGAGCGTTTCAGAATAAAGGTGACTACTATTGAAGAAAGCAAGGATCTAGAAGAGATGTGTTAGTTTGTAATTGGCTACATTTTGTTGGAAAAAATCACTTCTATGTAATGATGCATTTAAACAGGGATTCAACTATTCAGAGGTCTTCTAGAAGATTCTGCACAGTCTACAAGTCAGTGAAATCGGATCCCTTGCAGCCATCCGGACGACGTGACATACCGTCCGGACGCTCAACTGTCCAAGCATCATCAGTCCAGACGACGAGAACTTTCCATCCAAACCTTCCTCTGTGTCAAGAACCTTCGAACTGCTCCAGCTTGCATTCGTCCGTACGTTTTAGCAGCACGTCCGGACGCCACTCAGTGTTCGACCAGCTATGGGATTTCTTTCCAAAACACAGATATGGGAAGATAGCTGCAACCATCCGGACGATATGGATTCCCACCCGGACGCACTCATCCATAAGGCAAGTCGTGCATTCAAAATCAAGATGTCCGAACTCCAGTCCTCATGGTCTGGACGCGCGTGCTACACTTATGAAAATTGCGTGCATCTGATCAAACGTCAGGATGACATGTTCTATTGTCTGGATGCGTGAAGCCTTGATATGGAAATTACGTGCAGCTAAGGTGCGATCGTTCGGACAACAGGGCAACACCGTCCAGAAGTGGCTCAATTCAAGAAAGAATTTCTTCAAAATTTAGAAAACTGATCGCACAGTTGTCAGTTCGGACGCCTTATGTCTACCGTCCGGACGGCACCTAGGTTTTTCAAGCTAGACGCTCATTTGAACCTGTAGCCTATAAATAAAGGTCCCTAGGCTTGAGAATAGTAAGAATTCGGTATTGAATTCCTTAGTGCTTAGAGAGTTATATTTTAGAGTTATTGTGCTGAGTTAGTCTCTCTCAAGCCATTGCCGTTGTGTGCTGTTGCTGTGCTGAATTGAAGTCTACCTTAGGGGTTGGCGGGTAAATGATTCCATTGAAGACCCCTTCAAGTAGGAGACTTGGTTGGAAGGCGTTCGTGTTGGGTTACACGTCAGAGTTCAAGGCACGACCACTGCATAAGGTTATGTGAGTGCTACTGCTTCATAACTAGTCTTGTCTTCTGAATAGTGGATATCTTGGGTTTGGCTGCCCCGGAGTGGTTTTTCTCTTGACTGAGTTTCCACTTCGTTAACAAAATATCTGTCTCCTTTAATTCCTCATTTTGATATTTTGTTGCAGACATTTTTGCACACACTTGTTTATGTTAGAAGTCATTTAATTTTTCACTTGGTATCAAAGCATTGGTACACTTGTTTAGATTCAATTCTTGAGTGTTAATCTTTCCTCTTTGACTTTTATTTGATAAAATGTCTCAAAGTCTTAATTCTGTTCCTGCCTTTGATGGTACGAACTATGGCTATTGGAAAGCTCGTATGCGGTTCTTTTTAAAATCTATTGACTGTTGGAGCATTGTTGAAACTGGTTGGACTAAGCTAGCGGATACAACTCTCGAACTAGTCACTGAGAAAAACGCACGACTTTCCAATGATAAAGCCCTCCAAGCTCTTTGTCAAGCACTTTCACCATCTGAATTCGCAAGAATCTCAAATAGTGAATCTGCTAAAGAAGCGTGGCAAATTTTAGAAACAACATATGAAGGCACCAAACTTGTTAAATCTACCAAACTTCAAATGTTGATTTCTAAATTTGAAGAAATTAAGATGTTGGAGGATGAGACATTCGGAGAGTTTTACACCAAGATGAGCGACCTAAGAAACTCAATGGTGAGTCTTGGGAAAACTATCTCAGATGTAAAACTCATCCGTAAAATTCTAAGATCTTTGCCTGAGCGTTTCAGAATCAAGGTAACTACAATTGAAGAAAGCAAAGATCTGGAAGAAATGAAGATTGAAGAGTTGGTGGGATCTCTTCAAACTTATGAGATGTCCTTGCCCCCACTTAAGAAGTTGAAAACCATTGCTCTGAAAGATTCCAAGAAGAAGGTTGAAGTCTCATATGGAGAAAACTCTGAGGATGAAGAAAAAGTTGTGGCCATGCTGGCCAAATTTTTTGGAAGATTAATGAGAAATGAGCGGTTCAAGAAGAAGTTTTCTGAAAAAATGAAGAAGGTCACCTGAGAAGCTGAACCTGAGGAAGCTGAGAAGAAAGATCCCAGAGGCCCAAGATGTTTTGAATGCTCAGGGTTTGGGCATATACCGGCTGATTGTGGAAACCTCAAGCAGGGTAAGGGGAAGGCATATAATGCAACTCTTAGTGATGAGTCCGAAGAAGAAGAAGCTCTTGAGTAAGAGAAATTTCTAGCCTTTGTAGCTCTGCATGTAGAAGAGGAAGATTCTTACTCAGAGTATAGTGATGATGGGGAAGAACTCAAGGAGGCTTATAAAACCCTCTATGTAGGGTTCGAAAAGCTGAGGGAAGGTCGCAAGCAGCACATTCATGATCTAAACAGTTTACAGATTGAGAAGAGTTCATTGTTGTGCAGGATACAGGAGCTAGAGGAGAAGCTACTAGAGACACAACTTCAATTTGAGAGAGTCACTGATGAAAAGCTGACTCACATGCTATCAATCCAGAATAGCCCAACTGACAAAACTGGTCTCGGGTATGTAGCTCTTCCTTTTGATATTCCTTCTTCTTCCAGGACTGTCTTTGTTAAGCCTGCAGTCCCAGAGCCTCCCCCCACTGTTGAGGATAAAGGGAAGGACAAAATTAATGGAGATGTTACGAGCACTCAGAAGCCCCCTTCCATCAGAAATTCTCTCATATACCAGCACTGCGGTCTAAGTGGGCATGTTTGACCCCAGTGCTCCCTCCTCAAAGCTCAGAGAGCAAAGGTCAAGAAAGAAGTGCCCAGGCAAGTAAATTATGGCCCAAGACCTCTGGCCCATCATCAGACTCCATGGCATCTGGATCCTTACCAGGCTCCATGGAATCAAGCTCCAAGGCATCAGGCTCCTTATCAAGCCCCATGGCATCAAGACCCCAGGCATCATGCCCAAGGCGCCAAGCTCCTCAGCATCAGTGGCCTCAGCAAAGATTTGTTCCTGCCAATCATAGTGGCAAATCCAAGTTCCATAAATCCAAGCATTTCAAAAAGCCGCAGAAGGTGGAAGATGATCTATACTGTAGGGTGCCACCTATTTAGATGCAAAGCATGATGCTGTGGATGGATCAGCAGATGAAGTCCTGCCAACAACCACCCATAGGAAGGCATGCTTGGATCAAGAAGAAGGAAGACATTCACCCCATGAGGGGGAATGGACTCACCTAGTAGGTGAAGGTATTCGTGCCTAGGATATGGTTCCTAATCCTAAGGCATCAGGTTTGATTGCGTGATCTTTTATTTGTTATATCTTATAGTTGTTATGCAATCTTGAAACCTCTATTTTTGTGCCCCCTATTTCTCTTGAGAGAATATTGCAGGTACTATTTGGGGAAGACAAAAAAAGCACGTTGGACAACTGTTTTTCTGTATTGGCAACTTTGATCCTTCATAGGTTTGATCTTGTCTTGCATGCTTGTTTCATGATGTTATTTCCATAAAGCATGTTTTTGTATATAAAATATAAAATAAATAAAAAATTAGGGGAGAAAATGCAGGGAATTTTATTTTTCTTTACTTGGCATGTCAGATATTACTTGTATTTTTGCCTGATATCTCAATTCTTTATGCTTTGATTAACTTTGCTTAGATATGATTAAGAGTTAATGACTACTTCTGCCAAGTTTTTCCTGTGTATGTAAAAGCTGGATAGTTACTTTCCTCATGCGATGAAAATATGCACTATCCATGACTCCACTAAGGTACATTTTTTTTCTCTCCGACTTTTTGCTTCTGGAAATTTTGAATAAGAGAGATGTTTTTGACAAGATGGTCAAATTGACCAATATGCTAGTTGAACCTAGAGCCTAAAAAATTCTAACATTTTCTCTAGGTTGCTGCACCAAAAAAGTAATAATTATTTTGTTCTTTGTGCTATATGCTTATATTCACTGCTTTTGTGCCGAATCAGCAATATACCTTGTCCTTCATGGTGCAAGTAAAAACTTACCTTGTCCTTCATGGTACAAGAAAAACAATTAGGTGTTGCATCTTAGGGGGAGTATCAGATGAGGGTGGCTAGGCCCTAGTAATTAATAAGGTTTGACTTTTGACTGATCTTTCTTGGATTTTCTCTCATGTTCAGAAAATCTGGTTGCTTTTTGTCATATCAGTGAAATTCATACCTTTTGAGAAAGTCTTCACACACACACGCATTGCATGAGTTGAGTAATCTATATAAATTTTCTATCTACAGGAAAATTTTGTGCTGATTGCACTCTGAACTCTCTTTTATATCTATGCATAGTTTTGAGATGCTATTTGATTGCTTTATCAGTTGATTATACATGCGTGTTCTGAAGCTGATTTTAGAAAAAATATTTTCTACAAATTTTCCTTTAGTTTCTGTCTTTTCAGTGTGAAGCGTCCGGACAGTCTCTTATTACGTCCGGACGGGTGCTACTCAGATGGCCGAATGGTAAGGTTACACGTCTAGATGCTTGCGGCTTATCGCATGCTTATGTGGCAACGCGCGTCCGGACGGGTTAGTGAGCCTTCCGGACAGGGACCCCACAGGTTTTAAAAACCCTAGCCGCCGCATCTCAAGCATACCCCACTCGATTTTCTCTTAAAATTTTGTCTTTTTGTGCATTTTTATCGTGGGTTAGTGCAAAATCTCAGCTTATTTTGTCCTCTTGTGCTTATTTCTCTTCATTCCAGGTACTTTCTCAAGATATCTTTATTCTTTTCAGTATTTTGATAACTGTTAGAATATTGATTATTTTGGGGAATGTTTTTTGAGAATAAAAATTGCATATTTGTGATATCTGCTGTGTTGGGATCATATATTTATGTGGTATTTTGGACTGTATTGTGTTTTTGCTGAATGTAATTTGTGGAAAAGTCCATTTTACTGCCGTTATAACACCAGATTTTCTTTTGGAACTAACAAGAATCTGATCTTTTTGGATTATTTTTGGCAAATTTTGTTGGTTATTTTTGCAGAATCATGTCTGCCGGCAGTCCACAACGCAAAGTTCGACAGAGGATAGAAGGAGATAGGACAGCCCATAGAGCTAAAATTATGGACAGACCAGTCATTGCTGAGAGAAATGTGGTTCGTTCAATCATGGTGGCTCCTCTGGACAGTATCCACGACATTATCCAGACCTACAACTGGGGTTATTTGCACAACTGTGCCTGTGTTGTGTTCACCAGGCTTGTCATATTATTCTATGCACACCTCGAGGTTATTCAGACTGATGATCATGGAGTAGTTCTTCAGTCTTCTGTGGACGGACATATTATCACTGTTGATCCTCAGATCATCAGTTAGTTCATCCGGGTGCCAGTACTCCAAATTTTTGCCAGCCCATATAATGAGGTAGTCTTGCCTCCATCTCTGGATGATCTCAAAGAATTCTTTCATGCTGTCCCTCAGGGAGAAGAGCGTGCCACTTCTATTAGGATTGGTGCCTTGACTGCTCCACATCGCATGCTTGCCAAGATTGTTCATCACAACCTCTGGCCTGTTGTTAGGCGCAGTGGTCTGATCTTGAAGAGGGCCCAGTTTGTCTATGCCATCTGCCTTCGCTTGCCTTTCTGTCTGTGCAAGCATATTTTGGGGGTTATCCTGGAAGCCCGTGATGAGGGCAATACCAATCTCCCGTTTGGCTGCCTGCTCACACAGATTATTTTACAGTCAGGCATTGGTGTAGCTAGTGAGCCAAAGATGAAGATCTAGGATCCCATCAGCAAGCAGACTCTGATGAAGTCCAATGCCCAGCTGCGGCAAGACGATCTGGATGATGATGTGCCATGATGTGAATTTTAAATGTATTCGCAAGTGCACGAATCGTTTGCAATAAAGGGTTTTGCAAGTGCGAGGTTGATCCCATAGGAAATTGTATTTTTGAAGAACAATTTTGTTTCTAAACTAATTAAATCTTAACCTAGTTCCAAAAAATGTTTGATTTTTGATAAAAAGAAAAAAAAACATAAACTAAATAAAGTAAAATAAAACAAAAGGAAAGATACTAAGGTTTTGGAATCCACACCCACCAAATCATAACAACATATTCTCATGTTCATCAATACACATCCGAAGTTCTCACTATACAAATCTTATGTATGTTCTACTATGCTTTAAAAAATCATTAAATCATTCAATGAATCCGTTCTTTGCACAAATCACAAAAGATATCCGGTTTAAACCAAATCATCAAATGTATCCGTAGAACGAAACACAATGAATATCCAACGTTTTAATAAATAAAAACCCAAGCAATCAATTAAATGAAACTATCTCAAATCATCACATGTATCCATAAATCACAATAGATATCCAAGAATCATTCCACAAATTGAAAAGAAGTAAAACATTGGAAAAATTAAATCAAATAAAATCAGATAGTAAAAACTTACATTAAAATATTGTTGCGCTTTAGTGGTGAGGTTTCATCCTCAACCTTAGTTGAAAATCTAGCTACACATGACTATTGAAAATAAAATCTAACCTAAACAAAAACTAAACTAAAAAGAAAAGAATATATTTGGTCTCTAGCTTCTCACCCCTTTTTCTTGAGGCTTAGAGTTTTATTTATAGGGAGAAAAAAAATCCTAGAAGCCCTAGAATTTCTAGAAAAATCGGAGGTTAGTCTTCTAGTTTGAGTATGAGACTCAAAACTCAATCCAAAAAGAAAAAGGACTCCAAATTCGTCCAGATTTGCGGTCTTTTATTGTGGGGTAATTTTGGCATAGCATACGTCTGAATTAGGAAAATCATATTTCATAATTATTTGTAGTTCTTTGAGTTAGCTTTCCAACGCCACTTGATTCACCTTAATCGGATACTTGAGCTGAAAGTTATGGCCAACATACTATGGCATATGCAGAATTTGAATTCTAATCCGATTTTGACTCCAATTAGAGAAATTTCAATTTAGTCCTCTCCTTGATTTGGTTGAACATAACCATATCATCTAGGTCTTCTCAAAGTGTGCTTTCTTTCAAACTTTGCATTTTTCACCTTAAAGCTATTGTTTTTTCTCAATGACCTGCAAAATACTAAAATACCAAAACTAACCAAAAACATTAGAAAATAACAAAACTAAAGGTTTAGTAAATGCAAATTAAGGGGTCCACATATGCAATATTTGACACTCGTCATGCCACTACCCCCTCCTATTCCTGTAGCAGTACCTGATATGGCATCCTCTTCTCAGACTATTCCGCCACCTTAGCAGGATGTCAGTTATGCTCAAATTTTGGAGGCATTGGCATCTATACAAGGGGGTATGAGTTCCATGCAGCTGACCATGTCATTTATACAGCAGTCCATCTTTGCCATGCAGCAGGAAGTTCACTCTATTAACCTCCGTGTAGAGCAGAACTAGCTAGATCTCCAAGAGTGTCTCGAGTACCATCACCCATCCTGTAGTGATGATGAGGATAATGCGCCTATGGCAGAGGCTGCTTGATCTTTATGTTGTGTTTTTATTTATTTATTTTTGAGACAATTTATTTTGGATAATTTGTTAAACATGTTTAACTCCTGGATATTATTACTCTGCTTACCCTGGTCCTTCTGAGACATTTAAGGGGCGTAATTGTTGTGTGTTTTTTTTCTCATTACTCTGTTTTACCCTTTGTCCCTTTGTGACAAAAAGGGAGAGTAATTTTTATTTGGATCAGGATTGTATTTTTAACTGGTCAAATGATTTTTGTCCCAGAGTGGCCAAATGGGGAGTTTGTTAGTTTGTAATTGGCTACATTCTGTTGGACAAAATCACTTCTATGTAATGATGCATTTAAACATGGATTCAACTATTCAGAGGTCTTCTAGAAGATTCTGCACAGTCTACAAGTCAGTGAAATCAGATCCTTGCTAGGGTTGGCAATTTTTGACACGACCTGCGAACCCAACACGAACACAACACGGGAAAATCGGGTTTGGGTTTTATATAATCGGGTTCGGGTCGAAATCGGGTCAAACCGATTCTGACCCGGTTGTATTTAAAAAAAAAAAAAAAAAACTAACCTAGTAACTCGAAACCGAAAGTTACGAAATGCCGAATGCCCAGTTATGTGAATCACAGTGATTTTGCGATTCTGGGAAGTGCGAACCCTAGCCCACTGCCCAGTAGCCCGCCCACCCGCACGCCACCCTCCCGCACGCCAACCATCCGGCTTTTTCCCCCTCTCTCTGCGCCAAACTTCTCCCTCCCCCCTCTCTTACCCATCAAGACTCGCCTGATTATATTGTCTTTGCTTAGCAAGAAGAAGTTCCAGATGAGCTCCCTCTCTCACAGTATACAGCAAAAAAAGAAGCGGTACCAGGAGAAGGTAATGGTGTCTGCTTGTTTTGCACGTCTGAGAAAAGCTGTGTGTTTTGGTAGAAAGTCGAGTTTGGGATTTGGTTGCTGGGAATAGGAAATGGTAGTCTGGTTTCTGTGAAATGTGGTTGATGTTGATTCAAGTAAAAATCAAGTTAAAAAATGTTTCTGAAATTTTATAAAATTATATGATGCTTTAATATATGTTAGAGTATATGCCCTGTGATATCTGTTTGGTTGCTTAGAAAATATGTGTGCGTTTGGTATAAGGTGGATGTGGGATTTGGTTAATGGGAATGCAAAATGGTCACTTTGTTTGTGTGAGATACTGAGATGAGGTTGCTTCATGGAAAGCAAGTAAAAAAAAAGGTTTTTGAAAATTCACAAGTTTATGATACCTCAATGTATTTTAGTTTAATCACTTGCTATATATGTCCGGGATTCTGTTCGGTTGCTTTTAAAATGTGGGGTTGGATAAAAAATAGAGAAATATGTGTATGGGGAGTTTTTTGTTTGGTTGCTGAGAAATTCTGCTTGTGACTGATATAATGTAGACTTGTAGAGTGCCTTTGGTTGCTGGGAGTGCAAAAGAGTCTCTTCGTTTTTGTGAGATGACATTACTTTGAGGGAAAAAAGTACAAAAAAAAAACGATTTTAGAAGTTCTCAAGTATAGACAAACGAAGTAGCATACACAACTCATCTATTGTGTGACTTGTGTCCAATCATGAATCAAGATTAAGAGCAGCCTGAGCAGGTAAGATTATTAGCCTTTTAAGTTCCAAGTTGTGTTTGTGAGCTAGATTTTATGTACTATCTAATTTGGATTGAAGAACTAATTTACTAATAATGATATGTGCAGATGAGTAATGAAGTACTTGGTGATGATATTGTTAGAGACTTTGAGGATGATGTGGTTGAATTGACTACAATAGAAGAAGAAGATGACTCTATTTGTGTGGAGAAAGAGGGAGAAGGCCACAAGCGTAGGAGGACTTTAGCCGTTTGGGAACATTTTGATGCCATTCATGGTAAGGAGGGTGAGAAGTTAAAGGCAAAATGCAAGTTGTGTGGTACTGTATACTTGGCTCCAAGTACTTATGGAACTGGAAATTTGAAGCGCCACATAGACAATTGTCTGAGGAGAAACACTCGTGATGTTGGGCAGATGCTCTTATCTAGAAGTCAGGGATCTCTGTCTGTAAGTAACTCTAAATTTTGTCCCAAAAAATTTAGAGAACTGTTGGTTGCTTTGGTCATTAAGCATGATTTACCTTTTCGATTTGATGAGTATGAGGGCTGGAGAGAGATGATAAAATACTTGCATCTTGATGCACCTCTTATTTCTAGGAATACCCTTAAGGCTGATTTGAAAAATTTGAATATGAGGGAGAAGCAAAAGGTTAAATTTATGTTGAATGGTTGTCCTGATAGGATTTGTTTAACATCTGATTTGTGGACTTCTTTGACTACTGATGGATATATGTGTCTCACAGCACATTTTATTGGCAAGAATTGGGTCTTAACTAAAAGGGTGTTAAACTTTTCATTCATGCCTCCACCACATAATGGTATATCTTTGTGTGACAAGACGTATAATTTGCTAGAAGAGTGGGGGATTGAGACCAAGGTTTTCAGTATAACATTGGATAATGCTTCTTCTAATGATGTTTGTGTTGGTTTATTAAGAAATCAATTGAACATAAAGAAAGCCCTTGTTTGTGAAGGCGAGTTTTTTCACATTCGTTGTTGTGCACACATTCTTAATTTGATAGTTCAAGATGGTTTGAAAGAGATTGATAGTGCTCTTTAAAAGATCTGTGACAATGTGAAGTATGTTAGATGATCACAAATGAGAAAACAAAATTTCCTTTTGGCTGTGAATAAAATGTCATTGGATAGTAGAAAGTGGCTAAAACAAGATGTGCCAACCAGATGGAATTCTACATATCTTATGCTTGCGACTGCTATTCATTATCGGAGTGCTTTTAGTTATTTAGAGATGATTGATTCAAACTATAACCATTGCCCTACTGCACCTGAGTGGGAACAAGCGACTCATATATGTTGTTTTTTGGCTCCTTTTTACCATGCTACATGTGAGTTTTCTGGTACCAAGTATCCCACAGCCAACCTCTACTTTCTTGTGATTTTTGACATTTGTGTAACCTTGAAGGAAGAAGTTGAGAGCGAAGATGAATATAAGAGATTAATGGCAACACAAATGCTCTATAAATTTGAGAAATATTGGTCAGAATTGAGTGTAGTGTTGGCTCTTGCAGTTGTGTTGGATCCTCGTTACAAGCTTGAACTTGTAAATTTCTGTTAATCGAGGCTTTATGGAGTTAATAATTCTAGAGAGTATTGTCATGTTCGTGATAAATTGGTCTATCTTTTTATGGAGTACGGTGGTTCCTCATCTACATCTTCAAGCGCCATATCTCTTGATGCAAGACATGTTAATTCCCAAGTACCCCAACCACAAGTCAAGGCTGTCAAGCGGACTTCCACAACGATGAAGGTAAAATTATATGTTTATTTTGTGACTTATGTGTTATTGTTAGTAACTTAGAATATAATATATATGCTTCTAACTACTTAGTAAATTATGTTCACGTTATCCTTTTTTAATTGTAGGCGTTTTATAGTTCTGGCAGGAATAATGTTCAAGTAAATAAGAATCAATTAGAACTTTATTTGGATGAACCCAGACTGATAATTGATGAGAATGGAGATTTTGACATTCTTTCATATTGGAAAGGAAATGAATTTCGTTATCCTATAGTAGCTGCTATGGCTCGTGATGTTTTGAGCATTCCTATTTCTACTGTTGCTTTAGAATCTACTTTTAGTGTTGGTGGACGTGTAATTGATCAATATAGGAGTTTACTCAAACCTGATATTGTTGAGGCACTAGTATGCACTCGGGATTGGTTATTTGAAGAGAAATGTAATATTTGTTATTTGTATATTTATTTTTTTCATTAACTTATATTATTTTTTTGGGTTAAATATATAAAAGCCCCCCAAACTACCACCCTTTCTCCGGATGGCCCCCCGAACTACCAACACTGACACTCCGACCCCCCAAACTACCAAACTCTCATTTTTTGGCCCCCTCCGTCAGTTTAAGTCGTCAAATTGGATGGAAAATGCCCACCTGCCGTGCACGTGAGTTTTTAAGCCCCAAAAGCCCGAAATTGCCCCTCTGTACAAGTATGATGGTTCTAATGGTTCTTCTAAAATGACTCGATCACGTCTTTAGATGGAACCAGCCCCCGAAGCCCCCGAAAGTCGCCTCTCCACACGCCGACGACGCTTTCCAAAGCAGCAGCTCGGAGGAGGACACCGGTCGACGCATTCCGGCAGCCCCCGAAGGTCGCCTCTCCACACGCCGGCGACACATTCCAAAGCAGCAGCTCGGAGGAGGACACCGGTCGACGCAATCTGGCAACCCCCGAAGGTCGACGCATTCCGGCAGCCCCAAAAGGTCGCCGCCATTTTCGTCACTTTTGACAGAGGCCGACGAGCTTGCCACCCTTGACATCCCGAAACAAGGTCGATTTTAGGTTTTATTTTGTTTCAATTTTAGGGTTTTATTTGATTAATTTGGAACAATTCTTAGGGTGTTCTATTTGAGTTTGAGTTTGATTTTGTGGACGAATGGATGTTTGATGGGGTTTGTCGTTGTTGAGATTTTTGTGATGCACAGTGAGTGTTTGATGAAATGCCTAAATGGGTGGGTGTTTGATGGGGTTTGTCTTTGTTGAGATTTTTGTGATGTACAGTGATTGTTTGATGAAATGCCTAAATGGGTGGGTGTTTGATGGGGTTTGTCTTTGTTGAGATTTTTGTGATAGACATCTCATTTAACTAGAAGAAGGTGGCTATCATCAGAGACGTTTGACACTTCTGATCGAGTTTAATTTCAAAAAGGCTACTAAAAAAATTCTGCTTGTTTAAAGAAAAAAAATAAAAAAGGAGATTTTCTCCAGCACATGATTCATCATTCAACATCATGTCGGTAAATATTATCTATGTATCACCTGTCTCTGTCTAAGTAGATTACTTGCTTCAATAGTTACTAAAAAGCATGACTAGAATGTATATGGTGATAACAGAAACATTTACCTATACAATAGTATTGATAGACTTCCAAATCAGGAGCCTTTGTCCTCCCATAGGGAGTTCAACTAGGATTTACTTTTATGATTATTTGCAATCAATTAAAAGTCTAATTGGTTCTATTGCATGCAATATTTTGTGTAGGCATTACCAAATGTCTACAACCAGTGATTTGTCAAGTGGTCCCCCTTTATGTTACTGTGGTGTTCCTGCACGTGTTAGGAACTCTTGGACTGAGACTAATCCCACTAGAAAGTGGTATGGATGTATTAACTACAAGGTAAATCTTGAAATTAGCTTTGTGTTATATGTCGTTGTTAGTAGTTTGACATATTTGCCTTCTTTTCTTTTTTTTCCTGCAGAGAGCCGGTGACTATGACTTTTTTAAATGGGCTGATAATGCGATGTCTGCTTATGAAAAAGGTTTAATGGAATATCTACGACGAATGGAGGAAGGGAGATACGATGATAATGACAAAGTTGAGAAGATGATTGAAAGAAAATGCAATGAACATTATGCTAAACTACGTCGAGAATTTGGGTTGGGTCAAAATAATGGGAGAATGTTTCGAGCTACGTCTTTAGTAATCATTTTGCTATTAGTATTTTACTTTTGTGGTTATAGTGGACCTAGAGGTACTAACTTGATGTTAAACTGAAATTATGGAAACAGTTCAGTTGTAGTTACAGCAACATGTAATATTTTGTTGGAATGTTTTGTATCTCTCATTGTTGTGGTGTTATTTACCAAATGGAGACAGTTCACTTGTACCTACAGCAACATCTAATATTTTGTTGAAATGTTATATATCTCTAGTTATTGTAGTGTTATTTATCAAATGGTTTTTTGAAATGTTATGCACAACCCAACCTCTGTACATTCCAAATTGTTAAAAGTGGTCAACAAACACAACCCCACCTGTGGCGAATCAACATTGTGAAATAAACACAACAACCCCACCTATGTGGAATCGAATAAACACAACTTCATCTATATAAAAAAAAAAAGAATAAACACAACCTCAAATATCATATCTATCACTTAATTAAAAGTCCACAAATAACATATCTATCACTTACTTAAAACCCAACATAGACCATCAATTAAGTCATTAAACAACAAAAGCAACAACATTACAATGCCATCCAACAAAAGCAGCAACAAAAAGCAACAACAAAAGCAACAATCCAACCAAAAGCAACAACACATAAGATTGTTTAACCAATAACAAACAAAAAACTACAGGAATGAGTTAATATTTTTTCCACTCGGGCTTCTTCCTCTTTCTTTGGTTAGCTTCAAAAACTTCAATTGTCTTCTCAACAGTTGGAACAATATTACGGGCCCTTGTTGCAGGCTTTGATGAAGACCCTACTGGCTGAGAAGAACATACTTCCTGAGAGGACCCTGTTGGCTGAATAGGCCCTACAGGCTGTGAAGACTCTGATCGTCGTGGAGGTGCATACAGTCGTACAGTATTCACAGTACCTTGAATCTGTAATTACAGTGTAAAGCAATGTTGTGAGTAAAAAATGAGAATAAAATTAAACACATAAATAACAAATGTTGTGAGTTCTTACAAAAGCATTTGACTGATGCTGCTGAGGTTGTGACTGAGGATGCTCTACTTGCGGCCCATACCACTTTACAGTGTTGACAGTACCAGGGGACTATCAAGACACATTAATTAGCAACTGAACATAATTTATTCATAAACTAGCTAAGTTAAAAAGGTAATGAAATATAAAAGATAAATATTGTGGGTGCTCACAATGACATTGGTTTGGGTCCAAGGTTGCGACCGAGTAGACTGACCTACTGCTTGCGGTCCTACTTAAGGCCCATACCACCTTACGGTGTTGACAGTACCTTGGGACTGTTAAGACACATTAGTTTGTTTACAAATAAATAAACAACACATAAATTATGAGTGTTTTCAGTGCTAACCCAAGCATTGGTTCGACTCCGAGTCTGAGGCTGAGATTGAGGCTGAGTCTGAGTCTGAGGCTGAGACTGAGTTCTACCTCTGCCTGAAACCCTTGAAGCTGTAAGCCCTGGTGGGATTGGTGGACCCATACCCCTGCCCCTACCAATAGCCCTGCTACCCCTACCCCTACCCCTACTCATACCCATCCCCCTACCTCTACCTCTACCTCTAGACGATGCAACAGTGGCTTGTGGGGTACTAGGGGGAATATTAGGGGGAATTGAGGGCTGCAAAATGTAGTTAAGAGTTTTGAGTATTAGTGTCAAAAGTAGTGAAAAATTCCAAAAAAGTAGTGAGAGTATTGAAAGCTACCGGTTCAGTATCAAATGTAGATTGGGGATTCGGTTCACTATCAACTGCAGATTGTACCTAGCACATTAGATAAACAATTGTCAAGTAAAAAATTAAGCAACACAATTAAAAAGTCCAAAAAATTTTGGGACAAGGTATTTACCTCGCTACTAGACTGTCCTCTATAATTCACTGCTTCTGTTCTTATACGGGGGCATGTTCTTACATTGTGTCCAATCACCTTGCATCTTTGACATCTCATGACAACCCCACCCTTCCTTATCCTGTATTGATTCCTGGGCTCGTCTGGTCCTCTAGTCCTTACTGTTCTCGGCCTCCCAGGTTGTATTCTACTCATTGGTGGGTCTACATGCTCGCCGTTTGTTTTTGTCCACTGTTCTTCTCCAGGCATGGGATACACAACAGGTTCATATGCCTTTTTAAGCATATCCACAGTGTACCAATCAGAAACATAGTCTACAGGTTCAACACCATCAATCCATATTGCACATATTGCATGTGCACATGGGATACCTGTCATATCCCATTGTCTACATCCGCAAGTTCTTCTCACTAGGTTCACTACATATTGATTCTGCTTGTCTGTGATTTCAAAGAACCCATCCCCAGCATACACGCCATAGCAATGACCAGCATCACGTGAGAGTTCATCTAACAGCACCATAATTTTGGGACAAATCCTTCCTTCCATGTTACTGATGCCTTCCCGCTTCTTTTGGTATCTCTTCATCAATTTCGTTCTCAACATTTCAAGCAGCGATATAATTGGCAAGTCACGTTGTTTCAAAATCCAAGCATTGAAACACTCTGACAGGTTGTTCACAATTAAGTCACACTTAGAGAAGGTACTGAACCAAGACCTCGCCCACGTGCTTGGGTCAATCTTGGACAAGTAATCGTACGCATCGGGGCTTATCTCATTTAGTTCCTCCATTTCCCTTCTCCATTCAGCCTCTGTGTATGCTGCAGCCGCGCCCCACAGCTTATCCTTCAACGCCAAACCTTTATGACCTGCATCTCTGTAGTTTGCGTATAAATGTCTACAACAAATCCGGTGCTCAGCATTGGAAGCAACCAAATCTAAACTCTGTACCAAACCCTGCACAAAGTAAAAATTAATATGTCAATCAAACATTCACATATACATCATTAATAATATGAAGGAATATTTTTAATTGGTACGTTACCTTCTGGCGATCCGAAATAAATGTCCATCCTTCTGCGGGAGGAGTGCCGAGGTCCGATAGCAAAGCTTCTAAGAACCAGGTCCAACTATCTTTAGTTTCGGCTTCCACAACTGCAAATGCAACTGGATACATCTGGTTGTTTGCATCCCTCGAAATCGCGGCCAATGGTTGGCCCTTATGCGGGCCTTTTAAGAAGCATCCATCCAGGCCAATGATTGGTCTACAACCAGCAAGAAAACCTCTTTTCATGGCCGCTAAAGAGAAGTACAACCTCTGAAATTTTCCTGGAATATCAGGTAACGGCCTCTCTATCTTCATCATTACGCAACTGCTAGCATTTGTTACTCTTATCATCTCTAAATAATCCCATAACTTGTTGTACTGTTCATCCAATTTTCCACGGATCTTGTCTTTTGCAAGTTTTCTAGCCCTGTACAGCCTGTGCTCTTTGACATCCACACCCCACCTACCCTTCACCTCCTCTACAATTGCCTTTACAGGCATGTTTGGTTGTGCTCTGAACTTGTCTATTAACTTGTCTGCAATCCAATTCGATTTCAGAATCGAATTCTCATGTCTCCTCCTACAACTGTGTTTTGGCTGAAATGATCTTACTTCAAAGGATTCCTCATCCTTGCACTTGCGCCCATAAATCCTATATTTACAATGTTCATCCCTGCATATCACTACACACTTGGCAAGGTAATTCCTCTTGAACTTAACATCCTTTCCCATTTTTACATTACACTCTTTAACCGCCTCTCTAAAAACCTGTATCGACGGGAATTTTGTACCAACCACAAACTCTGGATTACCCATGTCAGTCAGATGGAACTCAGACCGCTTTGTCACATGTTTTCTCCGACTCTGGGAGGCTACCTCGTAATCCTCATCACTCTTGGGAGGAGATGTAAGAATGTCACTGCGTGCCATGTCTGAGTTGGCATCATCATCATCAGACCCCTCATCAACAACTTGCTCTTCACTCTTATCACCCTCTTCACTATCTTCACCCTCCCTACAACCATCTCTATCTTCACTACCCTCTCTCATGCCTGTGCTAGTAGATGGCCCAGTCACATCATTATTCTGAACAAAAAGATCAGGTTCATTCACCTCATCCCAATATAGATCGTCTCGATCGATCCTAGAACAACCCCCTTCGTCATCCCCATAATCATCATCATCATCATCATCATTGTCAGGAATGGACTCACTGAATGAATTTATGTACAACTCAACAACTGGTAGACCTGCGTGTGCTTCAACCATTTCATGTACATCAAAGTTGGATGTAACTAATTTCAATCCGTTATGCAGTGTACAACCCAGTAGTAAGTAATAAATTAGGTCACCAGATTGATATCCATAATTTTTTGCTATACCCAGAATGACTGAAAATGACAACTTATCATGCTCAATGGCCTCCGTGTACACATCTACATCACCCCCGACATAGGTATTCATGAACCGTCTGTCCATGTGACCTCCATAATGCACCTCAAAAACAAACTCTCGTCTAGTCATCTTCACAAAAAAATAGAAAGTGCAAAAAATAAGTAAATAATCCAATGCAAGACATAAGTACAAATAAATATATAAGCAAGAAATAAGTAAATAATCCAATGCAAGAAATAAGTACAAATAAATAAATAAGCAATAAATAAGTAAATAATCCAATGCAAGAAATAAGTACAAATAAATAAATATGCAAGAAATAAGCAAACCTCTAAAAAACAAGTGCATGTTGTGCAGTGCATTATTAGTGTCATGCATGCATGCACAATGACCCACTAACCGTAATAGAATATAGTGCACAACACAATGACCAGCCTGTGGTCCCTCACATAATAGAATATTCATCAACTTCAAAAGGGAACTGGACCAACTTCAAAAAGTCAGAAGCTGCATTATTTAATAGGGGACCACATACCATTTACTCATTTAGACCCCACTCGGCCACTACACAACAAAACCAACAAGAGTAAACAATCAACATCCTGTAAAGGCAGACATTAATCTACTAACCTTTTTCCCAAACATTCCTGTAAAGCCAGACCCTAAACAATCGACATATGGCCCTACCAATAAATCAAACACTAAACAATCAACATCCCAACCAGTAAAAATGCCCTATGACTTTCCCTATTTCGAAATTTTGGCAACAATCAAGATTCAGTACCCTATATAAAAAAACCCAAAACAAGAATCACAATAAAAGCTACACTGTCTATATTATCTCTGGGTGTCCGAAAAACCCAACTCCAAAATGCAGGGCAACACGCAGATCAGCACAACTCTGGCAAGGCAACGCACCTCCGGCGACCGACGTCTGGCGACGCACCTCCAGCAACCCACGTCCGGTGACGTAGTGCCAAGGTCCGAGCAACGCAACTCCCGTGAACCCCGGACGCCCGCGAGCTTTAGATCCAAGCCTTTGATTTCGGCCCTACCCCAAAACCGAAGCCCGGCTGATCGGTCGACTGCTTCTTCCTCCAAGCCTTCGATTGCAAACCTGTAGAAATCGGACCAACTTCGACTAACCCTAAAATAAGACAACTCTGTTTTTTTTTTCCCATTAAGATAAGTATGTTCGTTCAATATGGTGAAAGGTGGCAAAATTGTAATATTTTGCCACTTTTCACCTCATACGGGCACTAAAGGCAAGCAGGACATTTTCGTAAATTCGGACTTGTACAGAGGGGCAATTTTGGGCTTTTGGGGCTTAAAAACTCACGTGCACGGCAGGTGGGCATTTTCCATCCAATTTGACGACTTAAACTGACGGAGGGGGCCAAAAAATGAGAGTTTCGTAGTTTGGGGGGTCGGAGTGTCAGTGTTGGTAGTTCGGGGGGCCATCCGGAGAAAGGGTGGTAGTTTGGGGGGCTTTTATATATTTAACCCTATTTTTTTTATTACACTAATTCCTCTTATCTTTTGATGTAGAATTGACACAAATGAAGTTTGATGAGCCTGAAGAAGATATTTTGACTTTGAATTTCAATTCCAATGATGTTCCAAGTTCATCAGGAACAAATTCTATTAATATTCCTTGACATTGGCTTATATGTGGATGAACTCTTTTTATGGGATTTGTTTTAATTATGGATTTTGTTTTGCCCTTACTAATTGACTGAAACTGAATTCTATTTTGCCCTTACTAGTTGTAAAATTTTTAGTTATGTTTAGTTAAGTTTAATTTGAGAGGAACATCTTAGCATTTTTCTTTTTGTATTCCTCTTAAATTTTAACAGAATATAGATAATTAAATATTGTCTGTAAAGTGATGTTAAGTTGATATACACATGTTCTCCCTAACGCTCCAAACTGCAAAACTTTTACAAAAATACAAAAAAAAGAAAAAGAAAAAGAAAGAAAGATAAGATATGATTAATTGATCGATTAACGATCGAGTTGATATGATATTTTTATCCCATATATAGTGTCCAAAATGTTATACAAAAGTTTTTCAAGACTGCAAATTAAAATGGGTAGTTAATGTAATATTTTAATTTAATCTTGCATGAGTTAAAAATATTGTAGTACCTTAAATATTTTATTAAAAAATATTATATACTTAAAGGAGATTCTATAATACTATCATCAAATGCTAGCAAAAATTGCAAAATGTGTTAATAAAATTAAATGAGATACTCGTTAATACAATAAAAGTTAAATTATATTTCTTGTGGTTAGACAACGTAGTGTGACATTCTAGCCAAATTGAAATTTGAAATTTGAAGGTAAAAAAAGAAACCGGCAATTGAAATTTGAAGGTAAAAAGCATATGAAAAAACATGCATATTATGAAATTGATGTCGGGTCGTGTCGGGTAAACGGGTGACACGATTATTAGTCATGTATATCAGGTCGTGTTCGGGTTACCCGATTATTAATCGGGTCATGTTCGGGTCACGTGTCACAACCCGATTAATAATCGGGTCGGGTTCGTGTTAGACCCGTTTATGTAATCGGGTCGGTCGGGTTGACACAAACCCTACCCGTGAACCCGAATTGCCCACCCTATTCCTTGCAGCCGTCAAGACGATGTGACATATTGTTCGGAAGCTCAACTCTCCAAGCTTCATCCGTCCGGACGATGAGAACTTTCGGTCCGGACCTACCTCTATGTCGAGAAGCTTTGAAATGCTCCAACTTGCATCCGTTCGGATGTTTCAGCAGCACGTCCGGACGCCACTCAGTGTTCGACCAGCTATGGGATTTCTTTCCAAAACACAGATATGGGAAGACAGCTGCAACTGTTCGGAAGATGTGGATTTTCGTTCGGACGCACTCATCCATAAGGCAAGTCGTGCATTCAAAATCAAGACGTCTGGACTCCAGTCCTCATGGTCTGAACGCGCGTGCTACAGTTATGGAAATTCCGTGCATCTGATCAACCGTCCGGACGACATGTTCTATTGTCCGGACGCGAGAAGCCTTGATATGGAAATTGTGTGCAGCTAAGGTGCGACCGTCCGGACGACAGGGCAACACTGTCCGGACGTGGCTCAATTCAGGAAAGAATTTCTATGAAATTTGGAAAGCCGATAGCACAGTTGTCCGTCTGGATGCCTTATGTCTACTGTCTAGATGGAGCCTAGGTTTTTCAAGCCAGACGCTCATTTGAACCTACAGCCTATAAATAGAGGTCCCTAGGCTTGAGAATAGTAAGAATTTGGTATTGAATTCCATAGTACTTAGAGAGTTATATTTTAGAGATATTGTGCTGAGTTAGTCTCTCTCAAGCCGTTGCCGTTGTGTGCTGAATTGAAGTCTATCTTAGGGGTTGGCCCTAAGGTAAAGGATTCCATTGAAGAACCCTTCAAGTAGGAGACTTGGTTGGGAGGCGTTCATGTTGGGTTACACGTCAGAGTTCAAGGTACGACCACTGCATAAGGTTATGTGAGTGCTACTGCTTTGTAACTAGTCTTGTCTTCTGAATAGTGGATATCTTGGGTTTGGTTGCCCCGGAGTGGTTTTTCTCTTGACTGAGTTTCCACTTCGTTAACAAAATATCTGTCTTCTTTAATTCTGCATTTTGATATTTTGTTGCACACATTTTTGCACACACTTGTTTATATTAGAAGTCATTCAATTTTTCAAGATGAAGATTGAAGAGTTGGTAGGATCTCTTCAAACTTATGAGCTTTCCCTGCCTCCAGTCAAAAATGTGAAGATTATTTCCCTCAAGGCATCTAAGAAGAAAGCCAGAATCTCATCTAAGGAAGACTCTGATAATGAAGAAGATGCAGTGGCATTGCTGGCCAAGAACTTCGGGAGACTAATGAAGAATGACAAATTCAAGAAGAAGTTCACCAAAAGACTGAAGAAGGCCCCTAGAGAATCTGTGCCTGAAAAAGCTGAGAAGGACCCAAGTGGTCCCAGATGTTTTGAATGCTCAGGCTTTGGGCATATTCGGGCTGACTGTGGCAATCTCAAGCAGGGAAAAGGGAAGGCCTACAATGCGACTCTTAGTGATGAGTCAGAAGAAGAAGAAACTCCTGCTCAAGATCAATTCTTAGCCTTTGTGGCTCCACATGAAGACCAAGACGATTCTCAATCCTACTACTTTGAGCATAGTGATGAAGACATGGAAGAACTCAAAGAGGCCTATAAAATCCTCTATGTAGAGTTCGAGAAGTTGAGGGAGACTCGTAAGGAGCACATCTATGAGATGAATAGTCTACAGACAGAGAAGAGTTCCTTGCTGCTCAAGATACAGGATCTAGAGGAGAAGCTACTGGAGACACAGCTACTATTGGAGAGGGTCACTAATGAGAAGCTAACCTGTATGCTGTCAATCCAAAAGAGCCCAACAGACAAGACCGGACTCGGGTATGTAGCATCTTCTCTGATATCCCCTCTACTTCTAGGACTGTTTTTGTCAAGCCCTTAGTCCTCGAGCCTCCAACCACCATCAGGGATAAAAGAAAGGAAGTTATTCTAGCTACTATAGAGAGGCCCCTTAGAAGCTCACTGCCATTAGACGGCCTCTTATATGCCACCACTGTGGTTTAAGTGGTCACATTAGACCCCAATGTTCCCTTCTCAAAGCTCAGAGATCACAGGTCAAGAAAGAGTTGCCTAGACAAGCTACATTCGGCACTAGCCCTCTGGCCCGGCATCAAGCTCCTCAGCATTAGCGGTATCAATAGCGATTTGTTCCTGCCAATCAGAATGGCAAATCCAAGACTAACAAATTAAGGCACTACATGAAGAAGCCGTAGAAGCTTGAGGATGATCAATTCTATAGGGAGCTGCCTATATGGATGCAGAGTATGATACGGTGGATCCATCACTAGATGAAGTCTTGTCAACAACCACCAAGGGAAGGCATGCATGGGTCAAAAAGGAGGAAGACATTCACCCCTTGAGGGGGAATGGACTCACCTAGTTGGTGAGGGTACATATGCCTAGGATTTGGTTCCTAATCCTAGAAGCATCAGGTTTGATTGCATTGCATTATACTACTTGACATATCTTTGTTTGCTTTGCAATCTAGGAACCATTGTTATTTTTCCCCATTTTTCTCTTGTTGTTTTTGAGAAAATTTTGCAGGTACTATTTGAGGATGACAGAAAAAGCACATCGGGCGGTTGCTGATAAGTGCTGAATGTTACACATTCAAGCCCCTTAATTTACATATGTTAAGCTCTTAGTTTTGTTATAGTTTGATATTTTGTGTTGTTTTTGTGTTTTCTTATATTTTACAGGTTTTGGAAGAAAATCCATCAAATTCCAAGATTATAATGAAGTTGGAAATCTCACTTTTGGATAGATTCAAACTCCAAATCAATTTTGAATTTAAGGAAAGAGAAGGTGGCAAAAAATCGTTATTCTTGGAAAGAATCCAGAATGATCACGTCTCAGTAATTTAATTATAACTTTTGTCTCAAGTATCAGATTGCAACGAAATTGGTGGCGTTGGAAAGATAAGAGAAAATGAAACAAATATATTAGAAATAGGTGTTTCCTAATTCGGATGTTTACCATGCCAAAATTTCCCCGTAATAAAAGACCGCAAATCTGTACGGATTTTGGAATCCTTTTCCTACTTGGATGAAAATTTCAGAAAAGAAAAAGACTTGTAATTATTTTATATGGACTAGAAGTCCTATTTATAATTGTTCTAGGACTTTTAGAGCATGTAAAGCTTCTCTAAGCCCTATAAACAGGCCTCTAGCTTTTGAAGAAAAAGACACACAAGCTTTGAGGAAGAATCAAAGGCTACATCAAGAAAGAGGTTTTTTTTTATAGTTTTTATTTCTTTCTTTTCCTTTATTATTTTCTTATGAGGATGATTTTCATCCAAATTATGTGTAACTAATACTTTAGTTAGGGCTCGATTGAAGCCCTAATCATGTCTCTTTAAGTTTTTCAGTTTGTCTTGCTACAATTTATATATTGATGCTTAACTTGATTAATTCTAGTTTCTTGAATTCCTTGTATGTTTAAGTTTAGCTAGCATACTCTTGTGGTATGGATTTGTTATTTATGTCAATTTGGATGACCAAGTCCTGGGCATAATAGAGTAACGAAAGAACCCCGAAACAGGTTCTTGGATTAATCAACATAAAGACAACTGGAATAGATACCATATTCCAATCTGAGTGTGTTTACCGATTTCCATAGATTTATGTTTTCTTGAAGAACAACTTAGTAGATACCATGCTAAATCCTTCAAGGAAGAAAAGAGTTAGAGTAGATACCATGCCTAACTCGTTGCTTAGGGAAATCAATAGCTTTAGGAGAAGATATCATTCCCTTGTGGCTGGTAAACATTAAGCATCATGTTATGATTGTAGTATTGTGCATATTGCGAATCTTATTTGAGTATGATTAGCGGTGGATATCGAAGCCCTACCTTTTCTTCATAGTATTTTTAATTCAATCTTTTATCCTGTTTTATTCAACATATCGCTTTTAGGAATTTATCTTTAAATACAATTTATATTAATCTTCGTGGGAATGATCTCGTATTTGCTTGCTATACTATTGTTTTGATCTTGTGCACTTGCGAGTAAAACGTACAAGTATTTGCCTATTTATTTAGGTGGATATTTGAACAACAGTTGCTTTTCTGTATTGGTAATTTTGATCCTTTCTCCTTATGGACAGATTTGATCTTGCCACACATGCTAGGTTTAGTTTTATTTCTTTACTTTTGAAGCATGTTTTTGTTGTTTTTCATAAAAAAATAAAAAAAAATAAAAAAAAATAAAAAAAAAAATTGGGAAAAAGATGCAGGTTTTTATTCTTTCTTTTAAATAGCTTTGCAGAAATTGTATGTATTTTTGCTTGATATCTGAGTTAATTGTGCATTGATTGACTATGCTTAGATATGATTGAGAGTTTATGCTTGATAAAGTTTTCTTGTGCATCTTAATGCTGGATAGTTACGTTTCTTATGCGATGTTTTTATGCACTATCCAAGGCTCCCCTAAGGTACATTTTTTTTTCTCTCTCTCTTTGACTTTTAGCTTTTGGAAATTCTGATAAGAGAGATTTTTTTTTGCTAAGATGGTCAAATTGACCAACTTGCTAGTTAAACCTAAGACCTAAAAATTCTGGCATTCTTTCTAGGTTGCAGCACCAAGTGATAAAAAGCAATTCAAAATCAATAAATATGATCCACTGCTTATTGTGCTATGAATTTGTTCTTGAACTTGTCCCTATAGAAACAGTCAGTGACCAAATCATTGCAGAAATAGACGGTCACTAAAGCACTAAGTAAAAGAAAAGTGCTGCATCTTAGGGGGAGTGTATCAAATGAGGGAGGCTAGGCCCTAGTAAAATAAGGTTTGACTTTTGAGTGATCTATCATTAATTTTCTCTCTTGTTTAGAAAATTCAGTTGCTTTAAGTCATATCAGTGAACTTCATAACTTATTGAGTAAGTCTTCACACACACACACACACACACGCAATGCATGAGTTGAGTAATCTATTTAAAATTTCTATCTGCAGGGAAATTTATGCTAATTGAACTCTTAACTCTCAAATTATGTCTTTACATTTTTTTTGAAATGCTATTTGATTGTTTTATCAGTTGATTATACATGCGTATTCTGAAGCTATTTTTAGGGAAATATATTTTCTCCAAATTTTCCTCAAGTTTCAGATTTTCAGTGTAAAGCGTCCGAACGATTTTCTCTTTCGTCTAGACGGGTGCAGTTCAGATGGCCAGACGGTCTAGTGACACATCCGGGCGCACACTGTTCTACAGAAGGATGATATGGCAGCCTGCGTTCGGACGGGTTAAGTGATGCGTCCGAACGATTACCCTACAAGTTTAAAATCGTGTCTCTTTCTCTTTTGCGTTGCACAACCCTTTGTTTTTTACTCCTTCTCTTTTGTTTTCTTGTGCTTTTGTGTGGATTTCTTGTGCTATCTCACGAGTTTTCGTCCAATTTTGACATTTTGTGCCTTTTCTCTCCATTCCAGGTATTTGCTTTATCTTTTGCATTCTTTTTTTTACTTAACTGTTACATTTTTAAATATTTTGGAATATTTTTTTGAGATAAATATTGCATAATCTTGTTTATTTTCTCTGCATTTGAGATTGGGATAGTTGTTCTATTAGATATGTGGACTGTTTTGTGAAAATTATTGTGTTTTTAATTTCTGGGAAGTCCATTTTTCTGCTATCGTAATGCCAAAATTTTTGGGGACTAATAGAATCTAATTTCATTGCTGTTATTTTTTGGCAAAATGTTTGAATATTCTTTTGCAGAACTATGTCTGCCAATAGCTCTCAGTGCAGGGTCCGACAGAGGACCGAAGAAGCTCGAGTTGCCTCTTTAGCAAAAGTGGAGAATAGACAGGCTGTTCCAAAGAGGAATGTCCTCAGAGTAGATGTGCTGGTAGCTCTATTAGATTTTATTGCTGAGATTATCAGGGATAATCATTGGGGATATCTCTACAAATGTGCTTGCATAGTATACCCTAGGCTGGTAAGGGAGTTTTACGAGTACCTAGAGGTGATTCAAGGTGAGGACCATGGGATCCTTCTTCAAACTTCCGTTCAGGGCCGCATTCTTCAGATTGATCCTCAGGTGATCAGTGCCATTATTGATGTTCTAGTCCTGCCTGAAAAATGAAATTGACTTCTAATGTAAAGCAAGTGTGTGCACAAAGTGTTAAACAAAATTACAATGCGGAAACTCAAGATGAGAAAAACCACTCCGGGGCAGCCAAACCAAGGATATCCACTATTCAAAAGACAAGACTAGATACAAAGTAGTAACACTCACATACCCCTGATGCAGTGGTCGTACCTTGCTCTCTAACGTGTAACCCAACACGAATGCCTCCCAACCAGGTCTCCTACCTGAAGGGGTCTTCAATGGAATCCTTTACCTTAGGGCCAACCCCTAAGATAGACTTAAGTTTAAGTGCAGCAACAACACACAGAGCAATGACTTTAGAGAGATCAACTCAGCTCAATAACCTCACAATATAATTCTCTAAGCACTAGTGGAATTCAATACTGAATTCTTGCTGTTCTCAAGCCTAGGGGCCTCTATTTATAGGCTAACAGTTCAAATGAGCGTTTAGCTTGATAAAACTGGGCGCCGTCTGGACGGTGGTCATAGGCCACCCGGACGGACAACTGTGCGACCGAAATTCCAAAAATTTCGCTAAAGATCTTTCTTGTTTGAGAGCCGCATCTGGACGGTGATGCCCTGTCGTTCGAACGGTCGCACGTTTGCTGCAAGTAATTTCCATATAAAGGCTTCGCGCGTCCGGACCAGGAGGATGGTCGTCCGGAAGACAGATCTGATGCACGCAATTTCCATATCTGACGCACGTGCGTCTGGAGCATGTTGACCGGCGTCCGGACGTCTGGATTTGATTTACGATACTTGCCTTAAGGATGAGCGCGTCGGGATGGGAATCCACATCGTCCGGACGGCTGCAACAATCTTCCCATATCTGTGTTTTGGAAAGAAATCTTGAGGCTTGATCGAACATTGAGGATCGTCCAGACGGGCTGCTGAATCGTCCGGACGGATGCAAGCTGGAGCAGTTCGAAGCTTCTCAACACAGAGGAAGGTCCGGACGGGAATCCACGTTGTCCGGACGGATGATGCTTTAGTCTGATGGGCGTTCGGACGGCTGATGTATTGGACAGCTGGGCGTCCGGATGGGAGGACACATCGTCCAGACGGCTGACAGGGAACCGAAATTTCTGACTTGCAAACTGTGCAGAATCTTCTTGAAACACTTATGAATAGCGGAATCCCTGATAAAAAGCATCTTTACAAAGAAGTGATTTTGTCCAATAGAATGTGGCCAGTTACAAACTAACAAACTCCCCCTTTGGTGATTCTGGGACAAAAATCACTTGACCGGTTAAAAATACAATCCCGGTCCAAAAAATAAAAATTACTCCCATTTTTTGTCACAAAGGGACAAAGTGTAAAAAGAGTAACAAAAATCAACCACAACAAAAATGACTCCCCCTAAAGGTCTCAGAAGGACCAGGGTAAATAGAGTAATAAGGTCCACAAGTTTAACAAAAGTAGCAAAATATAACACAAATGTCTCAAAGAAAAATAAGACAACTACAAAACAAAAACTCAAGGATCCTCGGCCATCGGCGCATTGGCCTTGTCATCACTGCTGGACAGGTGGTGGAACTTGAGGCACTCCTGGAGGTCCAGTTGGTTTTGCTCTACCCGGAGGTTGATGGAGTGAACCTCCTGCTGCATGGTAGAGATGGACTCCTGCTGCATGGAACTCATGCCCCCCTAGATAGCTGCTAGAGCCTCCATAATTTGAGAATAGCTGACATCCGGCTATGGTGGCGGTGCAGTCTGGGACGAGGAAGCCACACTCGGTATGCCTAAAGGAATAGGAGGAGGCAGGGGCACATCGTCATCCGGATCATCTCTCCACAGCTGAGTATTTGACTTCATCAGCGTCTGCTTGCTGAGTTGATCCTGGATCTTCATTTCTGGCTCGCCAGCAATACTTATGCCTGACTGTAGAATAATTTAAGTTAGCAGGCAGTCGAAGGGAAGATCGGTATTGCTCTCATCACGAGCCACCAGAATAACGCCCAAAATATACTTGCACAGGCAGAAGGGCAAGTGAAGATGAATGGCGTAGACAAACTGAGCCCTTTCAAAATCAGGTCACTGCGCCTGACAACTGGCCATAGGTTGCACTGAACAATCTTAGCCAGCATGTGGTGAGGGGCGGATAAGGCACAGATCCTGATGGTGGTGGTGCGCTCCTCTCCCTGTGGAATTGCATGGAAGAACTCTCAGAAATCTTCCATAGATGGAGGCATTACCACCTCATTGTAAAGGCTCGCAGACAATTGGAGAACAGGAACTCCAATGAACTGACTGATGATCTGGGTATCAACAGTGATAGTATGCCCAAAAACAGTGGACTGAAGCACCAACTGGCGGTCATCGTCCTGCACCACCTCGAGGTTGGCATAGTGAAGTCTAACTAGCCTAGTGTACACCACACAGGCGCAGCTGTGAAGATACCCCCAATGATAGGTCTGGATAGTGTCATGAATACTATCCAGAAGAGCCACCATAATATCAGAACGGACCGCATTCCACTCGGCAATGACTAGGCGGTCCATAATTTTGGCTTTGAGAGCTGCCCTATCTCTCCCTCTGTCCTTTGGCGAACTATGCGCTGTGGGCTGCCTGCAGACATGATTCTGAAAAAGAGACCAACAAGATTTGCCAAATAATCCAAAAGAAATGATCTTGTCAGTGCACAGAGAAAATTCGGTATTATAACGGCAGAAAGTACAGCCCACAAGAAAAATACCAAACCAATGATCCCAACACAATAGATGTCATAACTATGCATGTTATAATCTCAACAACATTCCTAAAATAATCAAAATTCTAACTAAAACGAAAACGCATTGAAAAATACCTGGAAAGAGAGATTAATGCACAAAAAGACAAGAAGGGGCGAGATAATACCCAAAACTCGCGAGAAATCACTCATTAGAAGCCAAAAGAGAGATTTTTGGTGGGGTAGGGTGAGAATGTGGCAGCTAGGGGCTTTTATAGAGCCTGTGGGGTCCCCGTTCGGACATCTTATTAACACCATGCGGACGCGCGCTGCCTCAAAAACATGCTGACAAGTGGCGCGCGTTCAGACGTCTAACCTTACCGTCCGGCCGTCTGAGCTGCGCATGTCCGGACGTACATGAGTACCGTCTGGCCATCTGATCTACACCCGTCCGGACGCAAAGAGAGGCTGTCTGGACGCTTCACACTGAAAATGCAGAAAATTGAGGAAAATTTGCAGAAATTAATTTTCCTAAGCTACAGAACACACATGTATAATCAACTAATAACACAATCAAATAGCATCTCAAAACTAAGTAGAGATATAAGAGAGAGTTCAGATTTCAATCAGCTCAAAGATTTTCCCATAGACAGAAAATTTAAGTAGACAACTCAACTCATGCAATGTGTGTGTGTGTGAAGACTTTTCCCATAAGGTATGACTATCACTGATATGACAAAGAGCAACCAGATTTTCTAAACAAGAGAGAAAATCAGTGAAAGATTAGTCAAAAGTCAAACCTTATAAATTAATAGGGCCTAGCCACCCTTATCTGATACACTCCCCCTAAGATGCAGCATCCAATTGTTTTACTTGTACCATGAAGGACAAGGTAAATATTTTACTTGCACCATGAAGGGCAAGGCAATTTAGCACATAAGCAAAAAATATGCATATATAATACATAATTCATGATGGTAACTACTTGATTTTTTTGATGCTGCAACCTAGAGAAAATGCTAGAATTTTTAGGTTCTAGGTTCAACTAGCATTTGGTCAATTTGGCCATCTTATCAAGAACCTCTTCTCTTATCCAGAATCTCTAGAAACAAATAGTCAGAGAAGGAGAGATGTACCTTTAGGGGAGTCTTAGATAGTGTACAGTTCCATCGCATGAGGAAAGAAGCTATCCAACTATTGCATATACAAGAAGATCACTTGGCAGATATAGTCATAAACTCTCAATCATATCTAAGAAAAGTAGATTAATGCATAATGAATTGAGATATCAGGTGAAAACACATGCAATATCTGATATGCCAAAAAAAAACCCTGCAAATTCTCCCCAACTTTTTTTTTTTTAAAATTAAAAAAAATGCAATATGAAAATGACATCATATGCAAAGCACGATCAAACCTGTGAAAGCTCGATGATGCCAATACAAAAAAATAGTCGCTCAAACTACTTTTTTTGTCTTCCCCAACAAGTACCTGCAATGTTCTCTCACGAGAAATAAGGGGCAAAAACAACACTGGTTCCTAGATTGCATACAAAATATAACAAGTCAAAGTTAAGCAATCAAACCTGATGCCTTAGGATTAGGAACCAAATCCTAGGCATGAACACCTTCTCCTGCTAGGTGCGTCCATTCCCCCTCATAGGGTGAATGTTATTCTTCTTCTTGACCCAAGCCTGCCTTCCAGTGGGTGGTTGCTGGCAGGACTTCATTTGCTGAGCCATCCACTCCATCATGCTTTGCATCCAAATAGGTGGCTCTCTGTAGTATTGATCATCTTCCACCTTCTGGGATTGTGGTTTGACAAATACAGTCTTGGAAGTAGAGGGAGTGTCAGTGGGAGGGGCTACATACCCGAGACCAGTCTTGTCGGTTGGGCTCTTCTGAATGGACAGCATGTGAGTCAGCTTTTCATCAGTGACTCTTTCTAATTGGAGTTGCATCTCTAGTAGCTTTTCCTTGAGCTCTTGAATTCTGAGCAGCAATGAACTCTTCTCAGTCTGTAAACTGTTTAGATCATGAAGGTGCTGCTTACATCCTTCCCTCAGCTTTTCGTACTCTACATAGAGAGTTTCGTATGCCTCCTTGAGTTCATCCCCATTATCACTATGCTCCGAGTAATAAGAGTCCTCTTCTTCAACAAGTGGAGCCACAAAGGCTAGAAATCTTTCAGACTCTGGAGCTTCTTCTTCTGACTCATCACTGAGAGTCACATTGTAAGCCTTCCCTTTGACCTTCTTGAGGTTCCCACAATCAGCCAGTATGTGCCCAAATCCTGAGCATTCAAAACATCTTGGACCTCTGGGATCCTTCTTTTCTTCTTCCTCGGGTTCAGCTTCTCTGGGAGCTTTCTTCATTTTTCAGAAAACTTCTTCTTGAATCGGTCATCTCTCATTAGTCTTCTGAAATTTTTGGCTAACATAGCCACAACCTTTTCTTCCTCCTTAGAGTCATCTCCAGATGAGGCTTCTACCATATTCTTGGAAGCCTTCAGGGCAATGGTCTTTAGCTTCTTGACTGGGGGCAGGGACAACTCATAAGTTTGAAGAGATCCCACCAATTCTTCAATCTTCATTTCTTCAAGATCTTTGCTTTCTTCAATAGTAGTCACCTTGATCCTGAAACGCTCAGGCAAAGATCTTAGAATCTTTCAGATGAGTTTTACATCCTAGACAGGCTTCTCGAGACTCACCATGGAATTTCTCAGGTCACTCATCTTGGAGTAAAACTTTCCAAATGTCTCTTCTTCCAACATATTAATTTCTTCAAATCTGGAAATCAACATTTGAAGTTTGGCAGATTTTTTAAGTGTAGTGCCTTCATATGTTGTTTCCAAGATTTGCCACGCTTCTTGAGCAGATTCACAGTTTTTGCAAATTCAGACGGTGAAAGTGCTTGACATAGAGCATGGAGGGCTTTATCATTTGAAAGTCGTGCGTTCTTCTGAGGGGCTAGTTTGAGTTCTGTACCCGCTGGTTTAGTCCAACCAGTTTCAACAATACTCCAACAGTCAATAGATTTTAAAAAGAACCGCATACGTGCCTTCCAATAGCCATAGTTCGTACCGTCAAAGGCAGGAACAGTATTAAGAGTTTAAGACATGATAGAAGTAAAAAAAAATAACATTCAAGAATTGAATCTTAACAGAGTGTACCAAGCTCTGATACCAATTGAAAAATGAAATTGACTTCTAATGTAAAGCAAGTGTGTGCACAAAGTGTTAACAAAAATAACAATGCGGAAAATAAATAACACAAGAATTTTTGTTAACGAAGTGGAAACTCAAGATGAGAAAAACCACTCTGGGGCAGCCAAACCCAGGATATCCACTATTCAGAAGACAAGACTAGATACAAAGTAGTAAACTCACATACCCCTGATGCAGTGATCGTACCTTGCTCTCTAACGTGTAACCCAACACGAATGCCTCCCAACCAGGTCTCCTACCTGAAGGGGTCTTCAATGAAATCCTTTACCTTAGGGCCAACCCCTAAGATAAACTTTAGTTTAAGCGCAGCAACAGTACACACAACAACGGCTTCAGAGAGATCAACTCAGCTCAATAACCTCACAATATAACTCTCTAAGCACTAGTGGAATTCAATACCGAATTCTTGCTGTTCTCAAGCCTAGGGGCCTCTATTTATAGACTGACAGTTCAAATTAGTGTCTGGCTTGATAAAACTGGGCACCGTCCGGATGGTGGTCATAGGCCGTTCGGACGGACAACTGTGCGACAGAAATTATGAAAATTTTGCTGAAGATCTTTCCTATTTGAGAGCCGCGTCCAGACAGTGATGCCCTGTCGTCTAGACGGTCATACGTTCACTGCAAGTAATTTCCATATCTGATGTACACGCGTCCGGATCATGCTGATCGGTTTCCAGACGTCTGGATTTGATTTACGATACTTGCCTTACGGATGAGCGCGTCCGGACGGGAATCCATGTTGTCCTGACGGTTGCAGCAATCTTCCCATATCTGTGTTTTGGAAAGAAATCTTGAGGCTTGATCGAACACTAAGGATCGTTCGGATGGGCTACTGAATCGTCCAGACGGATGCAAGCTGGAGCAGTTCGAAGCTTCTCGACACAGAGGAAGGTTCGAACGGGAATCCACGTTGTCCGGACGGTATGACACGTCATTCGGACGGTTGATGCATTGGACAGCTGGGCGTCTGGACGGCTGACAGGGAACCAAAATTTTTGACTTGCAAACTGTGCAGAATCTTCTGGAAACACTTCTGAATAGCGGAATCCCTGATAAAAATCATCCTTACAAAGAAGTGATTTTGTCCAACAGAATGTGGCCAATTACAAACTAACACTGCCCATTTCTATCAGTCCCTTCTCAGAGGACATGGAGCCGCCCACATTGGAGTAGCTCAAGGATTATTTTCTTGCCCATCCATAGGGCCATGAGTGAGCTCATGCATTTATCAAGATCGATGCCTTTTCTCCCCCACACCGACTACTTGCAAAGATTGTTTTGCACAATCTATGGCCCACAACTCGTAGGAGTGAGCTTGTTCTGAAGAGGGCCCAGTTCTTATTTGCTCTCTGTATGAGGATGCCTTTTTGCTTGTGTAAGCACATCCTTAATCTTATACTGGAGATTAGACACGAGCACTCTACCGGGCTTCCTTTTGCTTGCTTGATCACCAAGCTTATTATTCAGTCTGGGATAGATGTCTCTGTAGAGCTCGTGATGCGGAGACAAGACTCCTTTGGCAGCCAAACTCTCATGAAGTCTAATGCTCAGCTGAGGTTCGAAGTTCAAGATGAAGCTCCTCAGCCTCCTCTAGTCTAGGTTGAGATACCTACAGGAGCCTCTTCCACTCAGACTGCTCCTCCTCCACAGTATGATGCAGGGTATGCTCAACTATTAGCTACATTGAGTTCGATGCAGGGAGATATCAGTTTTATTCAAAGAGAGGTCCGCTCTATCAGCACTCGAGTTGAGCAATGCCAGCTAGATATCCAGTAGTGTCTCAAGCACCATCATCCTAATGAGGATTGACCGTTTTTGTTTTGGTGGTTTTGATTTATTTTGAGACAATTGTTTTTATTTTTGGATTATTGTAATACTTTATAAACTCTGCATTTTATTTATACTCTGTTTACCCTTGTTCTATTGAGACTTTAAGGGGGAGTGATTGTGGTTTTTCTAATACTCTGTTTACCCTTTGTCCTTTTGAGACAAAAAGGAGGAGTATTTTTTGTTTTTTGGACCAGGGTTGTATTTTTAAATTGGTCAAGCGATTTTTGTCCTAGAATAGCCAAAGGGGGAGTTTGTTAGTTAGTGATTGGCTGCATTCTGTTTGACAAAATCACTTTTATTTAATTTTGCCATTTTATCAGGGATGCCGATTATTTCAGAGCCTTCCTTCCAAAAATGTGTTTCAAGAAGTTCAGAGAAGATTCTGTGCAGATTCAAAGTCAGAGAAATCAGATCCTAAGCTTCCGTCCCGACGACCCATACATGCGTCTGGAAGCCCATTAGTGTCTACTATTCAAGCTTGCATCCATCCGAACGTCTTAGCAACACGTCCTGACGCTCTTCAGAGTTCGAGAAGAATCCAGCGTTCAAGTGTATCCGTTTGGACAACGTGTTAATATCGTCCGGACACTAGTCAGTGTTCAACAAGTAAAATGATTTCCTTCGCAGACACTGATATGGGAAGATAGCTGCAACCGTCCGGACATCAGTTCTACACCGTCCGGATGATATCCTTGATAAGGCAAGACCTGGAGAAGAATTGCAACCTATTATGGAAATACCGTCCCGATGCCAGTCCTTATTATGGAAATTGAATGCATTATAAGTGCAACTGTCCGGACGCTAAGGCAACATCATTCGAACACGACCTTTTTCAGGAAAGATTTTCAGTGCTTTTTGGAAAGCCGGTTGCACAGTTGTCCATCCGGACGACCTTAGCTTGCGTCTGGATGCCGCCAAGAGAAAACCAAATCATAGTCGATTTAGGTCTTCTGTAGCCTATAAATAGAGGCCTCTAGGCATATATTATTTACAAAATTCGGTATTGAATTCTTTAGAGCTTAGAAAGTATATTTTAGGAGATATTGTGCTGATCCATTAGCTCTCAAGCAATTGCTATGGTGCTGTTGTTGTGCTCGTTTATTGAAGTCTATCTTAGGGAGGAGTCCAAAGGTATAGTGAAAATTAAAGCGACTTCTAATTTAACGTGCGTGTGTGCAACGTGTAACAAAATATCAAAATGCAAAATTTAAAAGAGACATATATTATGTTAACAAAGTGGTAACTCAATTAAGAGAAAAACCACTCTGGGGAAGCCAAGCCCAGGATATCCACTATTCAGAAGACAAACTAGTTACAAAGCAGTGACATTCACATACCCTTATGCAGTGGTCATACCTTGAATTCTGACGCATAACCCAATGCGAACGTCTCCCAACCAAGTCACCTATTTGAAGGGGTCTTCAATGGAATCCTTTACCTTAGGGCTCTTCCATAAGATATGTTAGTATGTGATTGGCTACATTCTGATTGGACAAAATCACTTATATGTAAAGATGCATTTTAACAAGGATTCCGCTATTCAGAAGTGCTTCAGAAGATTCTGCACTGTTTGCAAGTCAGAGATTTCGGTTCCCTGCAAGCCGTCCGGGCGACGTGTCATCCCGTTCGGACGCTCATCTGTTCATAGTTCCCAGCCGTTCAGACAACGTGTCATACCGTCCGGACGTCCTTCAGACTAAAGCATCATCCGTCCGGACGATGTGATTTTTCGTCCGGACCCTCCTCTATATCGAGAAGCTTCTGTTGCAGCTTGCATCTGTCCAGACGACTCAGCAGCCCGTTTGGACGACTCTCAGTGTTCGATCAAGCTTCAGATTTTCTTTCCAAAAGCAAATATGGGAAGATTGCTGCAACCGCCAGAACGACGTGGATTCCCGTCCGGACGCGCTACTCTGAAAATTGAAATTGACTTCTAAAAGACAGTGTGTGCAACAAGTGTCAACAAAAATCAAGCATAGCGGAAAATAAAAGACACATAGTTTTTGTTGACGAAGTGGAAACTCAATTAAGAGAAAAACCACTCCGAGGCAGCCAAACCCAGGAATTCCACTATTCAGAAGACGAAGCTAGATACAAGATAGTAACACTCACATTAACCCGATGCAGTGGTCGTACCTTGCTCTCTGACGTGTAACCCAACATGAACGCTTCCCAACTAGGTCTCCTACCTAAAAAGGTCTTCAATGGAATTCCTTACCTTAGAGCCGACCTCTAAGATAGACTTCAGTTGTAGCGCAGCACACTTGAAACGGCTTCAGAGGGATCTTGAACTTCTCTGAGCTCTTGTGGAATTCAATACCGAATTCTTGCAGTTCTCAATGCCCAGGGGCCTCTATTTATAGGCTGAGGTGCAGAATGGCAGACTGCTGTAATCTGTATGGACGCCGTCCAGACGGTGCTCTTGGGCGGTCCGGATGGACAACTGTGTGACAGGATTTTCTGAAAATTTCGCTAAAAATCTTTCTTGTTTAAGACCTGCGTCCGGACAGTGAGACGCTACGTCCGGACGGTCGCACGTCCGCTGCAAGTAATTTCCATATAAGCCTTAGCGCGTCCGGACCAAAAGGGATGAACGTCCGGACGACAATTCTTCAACACGCAATTTCCATATCTGCTATGAGTGCGTCCGGACCAAGAGAGGCAGACGTCTGGACGGTTGAAGTTGAATTGGCAATTTCCTTAACTGATGAGCGCGCGTCCGGACCAAGTCTGACTGACGTCCGGAAGGTGACATTTGAATTGCGATTCTTGCCTTAAGGAGACGCGCATCCGGACGGGATACCACATCGTCCGGACGATTGATCAATCTTCCTTTTATTGGAACTTGGAAAGAATCTGAGACTGTTCGAATACTGAGAGGCGTCTGGACGGGCTGCTGAGATGTCTGGATGGATGCAAGCTAGAACAGAAGTTTCTCGATACAGTGTAGGGACCAGACAGAAAAGATACGTCGTCCGGTCGGATGACACTAGTCTGTCTGATGTCCGGTCGGGATAAACACGTCATCCGGACGGATGGAACAGTGGACAGATGGGCGTCCGAACGGGATGACACGTCATCCGTACGGCTGACAGGGAAACTAATATCTTCTATCTTTTTTTGCAGTGCAGAGTCTTCTGAAAATGCTCTGACAAGTGAAATCCCTATTTACAACATCTTTACACATAAGTGATTTTGTCCAAACACAGAATGAGGCCAAAATACTAACAAACTCCCCCTTTGGCCATTCTGGGACAAAAATCACATGACCGGTTTAGAAATACATTCCCAGTCCAAAAATTAAAATTAGTCCCCCTTTTTGTCACAAAGGGACAAAGGGTAAAACAGAGTAATAAAAACCAACTGTCATAAAAATTACTCCCCCTAACGGTCTCAGAAGGACTCGGGTAAACAGAGTAATATTAGTTTAAATTTTTAACAAAATAACAGAAACTATCAAAAAGTCTCAACATAAATAAAAACAACAATAAAACAGAGGGAAATCAAACATCCTCTGGCAAGTGTACAGTCTGAGCTGCAGCATCCTCATCATCACTGCTGTCCAGATGATGGACTCGAAGGCACTCTTGAAGGTCCAAATGGGTCTTCTCCACCCGCTTGTTGATAGACCACACTTCGAGATGCAAAGAGGAGATGGACTGCTGCATGGTGGACATAGCTCCCTGAATGGCAGCTAAGGCCTCCATGATCTGAGAATAATTAGCCTCTGGCTCAAATGGCGGGACAATATGGGAGGATGAAGCCACGTCTGGAAAAGCAACTTGCATAGCAGCAGGCATATCATCATCAGACTCCTCTCATCGCAGCTGCGCATTCGACTTCATCAGTGTCTGTTTACTGAGGGGCTGCTGGATCTTGATGTGATTTTTTTCATACTTCAATAATAATACTACTCGCAATAGAACGAATCGTTGTAGGATAATGTCTATATTGAGGGTGTCGATCCACAGGGAATGTATTGGTTGCATGCATCAAGCTTTAATAAAATCGGTCCTAATTTATCCTTTGGAAAGTACGTTGTTTTTGTGATTTTCAAGTTGTAAACTACTGACAGAAATTAAATTCTACAAAGTACATTAAAGTTGTATGAAATGATATGGGAAACGAGGGAATTGATTTCACCGCTATCCTTGTACCAATGGCCATCACATTAACATGGGACATTCTTTCTAGGCATGATATTACCCGTGTGCGGTTGTCAAGCGCACAACAAGGTGTCAAAAAAATACCATCATTAAAAATAAGCATACCCCATCCTAAGATTAGTACGGATCATCTACCTAAGTTAGGGTGTAGCATCATCCGTCTATCCTAGGCGTGAGGTATCAAATTTATTAACTTAGCTACATGCAAACAATGATTAAGTGTAGCCCATCCTAAGATTAGTACAAATCATCTACCTAAGCTAGGGTGTAGCATCATTTGTCTATCCTAGGCATGAACTATCAAAACCTCTTATTGCATGTTCAAATAATACCATTGCATAACCATTACATTTACCATCTTTTGAACAATAAACATAATTTAAGCACAATCAAAATGATAAGCTTTCTAGATAAACATTTCATCATGATTGCATTTAACTTTAAAACCAATTACAAAAATATAATTCTCATAGTTATACAATCATCAATGCCCAAAATAAATATCCCAAAATAAAACACAATTAAGCCATTGATACTTGGATAAGGTTTATCAAAACCCTAGGTAGAGCTTAGCTATGCATGGAGAGCCTTTGAGAATTTGGTGTTGAAAACCCTTCCATCCCCTTGCTGTCCACCATGAATTTCTGCAGAAATATGGTGCTGGAACTCCTCCCCGTTTTTCTCTGGATTCGTCCCCTTGGAACAAGCTCTCCCCTCCCTTTTTGTCCTTGCTGCTAGCTTGGGGAAAATCATGCAGCCCATGCTGCTTTGCTGTCCTTGGCGCCTACTGCCCTGACGTGGACTGCTGTCCTAGGAGCTTGGAGCTGCTGTAGGTGGCGTGGAAGAATGTTGCCCAGCAGGTGCTGTCCCTTTCAGGAGCTGTCCAAGCCCATGCTGTCCTTGCCTTGAAGATGTGTGCATGCTGTCCTTGGGTAAGCTGCTAGCCGAAAGGTGCATGCTCCTGCTGTCCATGGAGAAGCTGCCGTGTGGAGATGGTGATGAGCTGCTGTCCAGCAGCTCCAGCTTTTTCATTCCATGTTGCTATCCCTGGTGCTGCCCTTCGCGTGCATGAGTTGCTGTCCAGCTTTTGTGAGCTGCTGTCCAGCAGCTTGCAAGCTGCAGGCCTACTTTTGCTAGCTTTGAAAGGGGGGACACGCAAGGGGAGACAAGAGGGAGAGGTGATGCCCATCAACTTTGCAAGCTGCTGTTCAGCAGCTTTGGAGCTGCTGTCCAGCAGCTTTTGCTGCAGGTTTGGTGCCTCACGTGTCTTGCCTTCAACAAAAACCTGCACCACCTCATGCTTTCAACAAAATCCTGCAATAATGACTTCAATTTCCAACGTCCAGCACATCATCTAAAGCTCCTAGCCACATCATGATTTAGATTGAGTTGCACACTCAATTTTTTTCTTCAATTCAGTGCTGACGTCTTCTTCAATTTAATGTTCGGTTTCCTTAATGCATTTGTGCGTATTTTTCTTTAGGACCTAAAAATAAGATAAACACTAAAACAAGATAAAATGTTAAATTACAATGAGGTTAAGGGTTTAACAATAGCAAATTAAAGGGCTTGAATGTGTAACATTCAAGACCTATCAGATCTTCATCCTAGGCTCTCCATTCACATTGATACCTGACTGAAGGATGATCAAAGTGATTAGGCAGCCGAAGGGGAGACCAGTATTGCTCTCATCACGAGCCTCGAGCATGACTCCTAGAATATGCTTGCATAGACAGAAAGGCAAGCGAAGATGAACAACATAAACAAATTGTGCCCTCTTCAGTATCAGATCACTGCGCCTGGCAACTGGCCAGAGATTGTGCTGAACAATTTTGGCCAACATACGATGAGCCGGAGCTAGTGCACCAATCCTGATGTTGGTATGACGCCCCTCTCCCTGTGGAACGGCATGGAAGAACTCTCGGAGATTGTCCATAGTGGGAGGAAGCACCACCTCATTGTAAAGACTGGCAGACAGATCAATGACTGGTACCCCGAAGAACCGGCTGATAGTCTGGGGATCTACAGTGATGATGTGGCCGTCAATAGTGGACTGCAGTACCACCCCATGCTCATCATCCTGAGCCACCTCAAGGTTGGCATAGAAGAGCTTGACTAGCCTGGTGAGGACGATGCAGGCGCAGGTGTAGAGGTAGCCTTAGTGATATGTCTGGATAGTCTCATAAATGCTATCCAATGGAGGCACCATAATGTTAGCACGGACCACGTTCCGCTCAGCAAAGACATTGCGGTCCATGATCTTGGCTTGGAAGGCACTCTGCTCTTCCTCTGTCCTCTGGCGGACCCGGCGCTGAGAGCTGATGGCAGACATGATTCTGCAAAAGAACCAACAAGAATTTTGCCAAAAAAATAATCCAAAAATATTCTTGTTAGTGTAATAAAAATTTTGGCAGAATAACAGCAGTAACAATGACTTTTGTAAAACTAAAAACAGATAATATCACAATTAAGTCCAAGAAATTTCAGCATGGCAAATATCCCAAAAACATTCTAAAATAAAAGCTAACAGTTGTAAAATAAACTGAAAGAAATAAGAAAAAAAATACCTGGAATGAGAGTGGGAATGCACACAGAAAATGAGATCACTCTAAAAACTCAAGAAATCACTCACAAAGTGCCAAAGGAAGGATTTTGTGGGGTATGGAAGAGTGAGATCGGCGATTTGGGGTATTTATAGCCTCTGTGGGTTGCCCGTTCGGACAGTGTTTTGATGACGTCCGGACGTGCGTTGCCTCAGAAAAGAGCAAAACGGTTACGTACGTCCGGACGAATTAAATTACCCGTTCGGATGAGGATGACAACTCACGTTCGGACGTGGAACAGATTCTGTCCGGACTCCAGAACGCCGTCCGTTCGAACTCCAAAACTGGAACCATCCGAACTGCTGAACTCCACCCGTTCGGATGCCAAGAGGGACCGTCCGGACGCTCCACACTGAAACACCAGAAAAAATAAAGAAACTTTTACAGAGATAAAATATTCTCAAGTCAGTGTCAGAACATGCATGTATAATCAACTAATAACCCAATCAGAGAGCACCTCAAAACTAAACAGAGATATAAAAGAGAGTTGTGATTTTAATTAGCACAAGTATTTTTCCTAGTCATAGAAAAATTTCAAATAGACAACTCATCTCACTCAATGCACATGTGTGTGTGAAGACTCTTTTCCCACAAGGTATGACTTTCAATATTTTGACCAATAGCAACCAGATTTTCTTAGATAGGAGAGAAAATAAATGGAAGATAAGCCAAAAGTCAAACCTTACTAGGGCCTAGCCACCCTCATCTGATACACTCCCCCTCCGATGCAGCACTTAAGTGATTTACTTGTACCATGAAGGACAACGTAAATGTTTTACTTGCACGTAAAGCGCAAGGCATAACGAAAATATAGCACATAAGCAGAGAATATATACTGTAAAGCATAGATGTCATATGATTAACTGCCTGTTTCTTATGGTGCTGCAAACTATAGGGAGTGCCAGAGTTTATAGGCTCTAGGTTCAACTAGCATGAGGTCAATTTGGTCATCTTATCAAAAACTTCTTCTCTTATCCAGAATTTCTAGAAACAAAGAGGCCAGAGAAGGAAAGATATACCTTTTAGCAATTTGGTCATCTTATCAAAAACTTCTTCTCTTATCCAGAATTTCTAGAAACAAAGAGGCCAGAGAAGGAAAGATGTACCTTTTAGGGGAGCCCAGGATAGTGCACTTTTTCATCGCGTGAGGAAAAGAAGCTATCCTACTTTTTGCATAAACAGGAAAAAAACTTGGCCAATATAGTCATAAACTCTCAATTATATCTAAGCAGAGTAGATTAATGCTTACAGAATTGAGATATCAGGCAAAAAGACATGCAATATCTAAAACCCCAAGAGAAAATAAATCTTGCAAAATTCTCCCCATTTTTTTTATTTAAAAAAAAAACAACAAGCAATATCGAAAAGACATCATATGCAAAGGCAAGATCAAACTTGTATACACTCAATGATGCCATTACAGAAAAACAGTCGCTCGACCTACTTTTTCTGTCTTCCCCAAAAAGTACCTGCACAGTTCTCTCAAGAAACATAGGGGGCAAACACAACTTGTTCCTAGATTGCATATAACAATATGTCAAGTAAATTGAGCAATCAAACCTGATGCCATAGGATTAGGAACTGAATCCTACGCACGAACACCCTAAACTGCTAGGTGCATCTGTACCCCGTCATGGGGTAGTTGTCCTTCTCGACCCAAGCCTGCCTTCCAGTGGGTGGTTGCTGGCAGGATTGCATAATCCACTCCATCATGTTCTGCATCCAGATAGGAGGCTCACTGGAGTATTGCTCTTCTTTCATCCTCTGAGGCCTTCTAAACTGCTTGGGTTTGCTCTTATAGGTGCCATTGTGATTGGCTGGTACAAACTGCTGTTGAGGCCGCTGATGCTGAGGAGCATGAGACCAAGGGGCTTGATATTGATACCTTGGTGCTTGGTGAGGTGCCTGATGCCATGGAGTCTGATGCTGAGCCGTAGGTCTAGTGCCATAATGAGCTTGTCTGGGCACTTCTTGCTTGGCTTTGGCCTTTTGTGCTTTCAGGAGAGAGCATTGAGTGCGAACATGCCCACTGAGACCGCAGTGATGGCAAATGGGAGGTCTTCTGATGGAATGAGGCTCTTGAATGCTTGGAACATCATCGTTGACCTTTTCCTTCTTTTTATCTTCAACAATGGGAGGAAACTCTGGGACTGTAGGTTTTACGAACACAGTCTTTGAGGAAGAAGGAACATCAGAAGAGGGAGCTACATACCCGAGGCCAGTTTTATCATTTGGGCTCTTCTGGATAGACAGCATACGAGTCAGCTTCTCATCAGTGACTCTCTCTAGTTGGAGCTGCATCTCTAGTAGCTTTTCCTCGAGCTCTTGTACTTTGAGAAGCAATGAACTCTTCTCAGTTTGCAAACTGTTCAGATCATTAAGGTCCTGCTTTTGGCCTTCCCTCAGCTTCTCATACTCTATGTAGAGTGTCTTGTAGGCCTCCTTGAGCTCTTCCTCATTCTCACTATGCTCCGACTAATACGAGTCTTCTTCTTCAACATGTGGGCAATAAAGGCCATAAATTTTTCAGACTCTGGAGCTTCTTCTTCTGACTCATCACTGAGAGTCACATTGTATGCTTTCCCCTTGCCCTTTCTAAGATTCCCGCAATCGGACCGGATATGCCCAAAGCCTGAGCATTCAAAACATCGGGGTCCTCTAGGATCTTTCTTATCTTCTTCCTCAGGTTCAGCTTCTCTGGGAGATTTCTTTACTCTTTCAGAAAACCTCTTCTTGAACCGATCATCTTTCATCAGTCTTCTGAAATTTTTGGCTAACATAGCCACAACTTTTTCTTCATCCTTTGAGTCATCTTCAGATGATGCTTCTACCTTCTTCTTGGAAGCCTTTAGAGCAATGGTCTTTAACTTCTTGACCGGGGGCAGAGACAGCTCATATGTTTGAAGAGATCCCACCAGTTCTTCAATCTTCATCTCCTCAAGATCCTTGTTTCTTCAATGGTGGTCACCTTGATTCTGAAACGCTTAGGCAAAGATCTTAAAATCTTTCGGATTAGTTTTACATCCGAGATAGGTTTCCCAAGACTCACCATGGAGTTCCTCAGGTCACTCATCTTGGAGTAAAACTCTCAAAAGGTCTTTTCTTCCAACATCTTAATTTCTTCAAATCTTGAAATCAACATTTGAAGTTTGGTAGATTTAACAAGTTTCATGCCTTCATATGTTGTTTCAAAGATTTGCCATGCTTCTTTGGCTGATTCGCAGTTTGAAATTTTGGCAAATTCAGAAGGAGAAAGTGCTTGGCATAGAGCATGGAGGGCTTTATCATTGGAAAGTCGGGAGTTTTTCAGAGGGACTGTCTCGAGTGTTGTATCCTCTGGTTTAGTCCAACCAGTTTCAACAATATTCCAACAGTCAATAGATTTTAAAAAGAATCGCATCCGAGCTTTCCAATAGCTAGTGCGTACCATCGAAGGTAGGAACAGAATTAAGAGTTTGAGACATAGTAGCAAATAGAAGTCAAAAATAAATGACACTCAAGAATTTAATCTTCTCAGAGTGTACCAAGCTCTGATACCAATTGAAAATTGAAATTGACTTCTAAAAGACAGTGTGTGCAACAAGTATCAACAAAAATCAAGCACAGTAGAAAATAAAAGACAGTTTTTGTTGACGAAGTGGACACTCAATTAAGAGAAAAACCACTCTGGAGCAGCCAAACCCAGGAATTCTACTATTCAGAAGACGAAGCTAGATACAAGTTAGTAACACTCACATTAACCCGATGCAGTGGTCGTACCTTGCTCTCTGACGTGTAACCCAACATGAAAGCTTCCCAACCAGGTCTCCTACCTGAAGGGGTCTTCAATGGAATTCCTTACCTTAGAGCCGACCTCTAAGATAGACTTCAGTTGTTGTGCAACACACTTGAAACAACTTCAGAGGAATCTTGAACTTCTCTGAGCTCTTGTGGAATTCAATACCGAATTCTTGCAATTCTCAATGCCCATGGGCCTCTATTTATAGGCTGAGGTGCAGAATGGCCGACTGTTGTAATCTGTACGGACGCCGTCCGGACGGACAACTGTGCGACAGGATTTTCTAAAAATTTCGTTGAAAATCTTTCCTGTTTAAGACCTGCATCTGGATGGTGAGACGCTGACGTCCGGACGGTCGTACGTCCGCTACAAGTAATTTCCATATAAGGCTTAGCGCGTCCGGACCAAAGGGGATGAACGTCCGGACGGCAATTCTTCAACACGCAATTTCCATATCTGCTATGCTTGCGTCAGGACCAAGAGAGGCAGACGTCCTGACGGTTGAAGTCGAATCGGCAATTTCCTTAACTGATGAGCGCGTGTCCGGACCAAGGCTGACTGACGTCCAGACGGTGACATTTGAATTGCGATTCTTGCCTTAAGGAGACGCGCGTCCTGACGGGATACTACATCGTCCGGACAGTTGATCGATCTTCCCTTTTATTGGAACTTGGAAAGAATCTGAGACTGTTCAAATACTGAGAGGCTTCTGGACGGGCTACTGAGATGTCCAGGCGGATGCAAGCTGGAACAGAAGCTTCTCGATATAGTGTAGGGTCCGGACGGAAAAGATATGTCGTCCGGATGGATGACGCTGGTCTGTCTGGTGTCCGGTCGGGATAAACATGTCGTCTGGACGGATGGAACAGTGGACAGATAGGCGTCCGGACGGGATGACACGTCGTCCGGACGGCTGACAGGGAAACTAAAATCTTCTATCTTTTTCGCAGTGCAGAGTCTTCCGAAAATGCTCTGACAAGTGAAATCCCTGTTTACAGCATCTTTACAAATAATTGATTTTGTCCAAACACAGAATGAGGCAAAAATACTAACATACTCCTTAAGGCAAGTTTGCAATTCAAACTCAACCGTCCGGACGCCAGTCTACCATTGTCTGGACGCGCGTACAACAGATATGGAAATTACTTATAGAAGGTCAACCGTCCGGACGGCCATCCCCATGGCCCAGACTCGTGAAGCCTTAATAAGGAAATTACTTGCACTGGACGTGCGACCGTCTGGACGACAGTACCTCACCGTCCGGTAGCGGCTTTCAAACATGAAAGATTTTCAGCGAAAATCTCAGAATTTTGGTCGCATAGTTGTCCGTCCGGATGGACCATGACCACCGTCCCGACGGCGCCCAGCTTTATTAAGCTTGGCGCTCATTTGAGTCCTCAGCCTATAAATAGAGGCCCCTGTGCTTGAGAACTGCAAGAATTCGATATTGAATTCCACTAGAGCTTAGAGAGTTATTTTGTAGTTAAGCTGATTTGTTCTCTCTAGAGCCGTTGCTGTGTGTGCTGTTGCTACGCTTAAACTGAAGTCTATCTTAGGGGTCAGCCCTAAGGTAAAGGATTCCATTGAAGACCCCTCCAGGTAGGAGACCTGGTTGGGAGGCATTCATATTGGGTTACACGTTAGAGAGCAAGGTACGACCACTGCATCAGGGGTATGTGAGTGTTACTATCTTGTATCTAGTCTTGTCTTCTGAATAGTAGATATCCTGGGTTTGGTTGCCCTGGAATGGTTTTTCTCATCTTGAGTTTCCACTTCGTTAACAAAAATCTTGTGTTATTTATTTTCCGCATTATTTTGTTAACACATTGTGCACACACACTTGTTATTTATTTTAGAAGTCAATTTCTATTTTTCAATTGGTATCAGAGCTTGGTACACTCTGAGAAGATTAATTTCTTGAGTGTTATTTGTTTTTGACTTCTATCTTGTCTAATTTGAGTATAAATAAAGTTGCTTCTATTTCTCATGATATATCTGTTCATAGAACCATGTTCATTAAGCCTTCCATGTCTTATAGTCAATCTACTTGTGGGGGTAAAGGGGCAAATCAGTCTATACCTACATGTCATCACTGTGTGTTACTGGTCATATTCGCCCAAATTGTTTCCAGATTAGGTCTCAAAAACCTTGGAACAAAACTCTTGTCCCTAGAAAAGATGAACCAGGTTTTGAAGAACAAGTTAAAAAGTTAAGTGATCAAGTTAAGCTTATTATTGAGAAGTTAGCATACCTCACCCCTAATGAGCAAAGATCTGTCCTGGTCAATAATCATAAGAAAGCTTCCAAACAAGTCTGGGTCAAAAAGGAAGATAATCTGTGTTTAGTTTCTCATACTTCACTGAAAATTCTTGATACTTGTTTATGGTATTTGTGTAGTGGTTGTTCTAAACATATGACAGGTGACAAGACTTTACTGAAAGAAGTTCAGGTGGGCAAAGCAGGGCGGATCACCTATGGAGATGGGAGCCAATCCAAAGTCATTGGAAAAGGAATCATCGACATTCCAGGTCTCGGAACATCTTAGGAAGCTTTGTACGTAGAGGGGCTCAAGGCAAATCTCCTCAGCATCAGCCAATTTTATGACAATGATTTGGTGGTGCAATTCTCCAAGAAGGAATGGATTAATATTTGACAGCAGTGGCAAATGGCTTATGGGGGGAGCAAGAACTGCTGACAATTGCTATGGTCTTCTTGGTCTAACTACAGATCCTCAGATTTTCTGCAACAAGGCAACCATAGATGACAGTGAATTGTGGCACCAAAGGTTAGGGCATCTGAATTTCTCTGATATGTTAAAGATTGCAGGCAAAGACATTGTTAAAGATCTGCCCAAAATGGAGAAGACTGGGAAAGGAATCTGTGGTTCTTTGCCAATTAGGGAAATAGACTCGAGCAGCCCATAAGAAGACCTCAGGTATTCAAACTTCCAAAAATTTAGAATTACTGCACATGGATCTCATGGGTCCCACTAGAACTGCTAGTCTAGGTGGGAAAAGGTATATATTGGTAATTGTGGATGATTTCTCTCGATATACATGGGCTATTCCTCTTCGGGAAAAATATGATCCTTTTGATGCAGCTCAACATTTATTCAAGAAGATTCAGGTTGAGCAAAATTGCCAGATTATGAGAATTCGCAGTGATCATGGAAGAGAATTCAAAAATTTCAAGTTCGAAGAATTTTGTCTCTCATATGGAATCAAGCAGGAATTCTCTTCTCCTATCACTCCTTAGCAGAATGGAGTTGTCGAAAGAAAGAACAGGGTAATTCAGGAGATGGCTCGTGTGATGATCCACTCAAAGAATCTTGCTCAACACTTCTGGGGAGAAGCAGTGAACACCACATGTCATATTATCAACAGGGTCTACCTGAGGCTTGAAACAAGCAAGACTCCTTATGAAATTTGGCGAGGTAAAAAGCCTACAGTAAAGTACTTCAGAACTTTTGGAAGTAAATGCTATATCCTTCGTGACAGAGAGAATCTTAGGAAATTTGATCCAAAGAGCGACGAAAGCATATTTTTGGGATATTCCTCAACCAGTCGTGCTTACAGGGTTTTCAATAAAAGAACAGAGACTGTGATGGAATCCATAAATGTTGTTGTTGATGACGAAGAGGTTGAAAGACCAAGTAGCGGGGAAGAAAATCAGCTCGTTTCAGTTGAAGTTACAAACGAATCAACTGTTAATATCAAGGCTTCTCCAAGTGTGTCTCCGGATGAGCCTCATTCCCCTCCCACAACTTCGGATACAACTTCCAGTGCTTCCGAAGATGAAGATACTCCTACATATCCTCCCAAGCGGTCATGGGTGAAGTACAATCCTCTTCCTCAGCAGCTTCTTGGGACTAGATGAAGGGCTGGGTATCTGCCATGCATGAAGAGCTCCATCAATTCACCAGAAATGATGTTTGGACCTTGGTTCCCCGTCCTGTAGAACATAACATCATTGGTGCCAAGTGGATCTTCAAGAACAAAACTAATGGGCATGGTACTGTGGTCCGAAATAAAGCTCGTCTTGTTGCCCAGGGATATACTCAAATAGAAGGAGTAGACTTTGATGAAACCTTTGCCCCGGTTGCCAAGTTAGAATCTAACCGAATTCTTCTCTCCATTGCTTGCCATCTTGGGTTCAAGTTGTATCAAATGGATGTAAAGAGTGCATTTCTGAACGATGTTCTTCAAGATGAGGTTTATGTAGAACAACCGAAAGGATTCCAAGATCCTCATCATCCCCATCATGTGTACAAGCTGAAAGAGGCTCTATATGTGCTTAAGCAGGCTCCTCGGGCATGGTATGAGCGTCTCACCACTTATCTCCTGGCTAAGGGATTTACAAGGGGACAAGTTGATCGAACCTTGTTCATCAGAAAACAAGGTACTCACAAACTCATTGCTCAAATATACATGGATGACATCATTTTTGGAGCTACCTTAGACTATCTTGCCCATGAGTTTTCTGAAGAAATGAAGCAGGAATTTGAGATGAGCATGATTGGGGTGCTAAACTATTTTGTTGGTCTTCAAGTCAAGCAAACTATTGAAGACATCTTCATCTCTCAGTCCAAGTACGCTAAGGATTTGGTCAAATGGTTTGGTTTGGATGGGAAGAGTCGTGCCCAAACTCCCATGAGCACCAGTGTCAAGATTAGTAGTGATCTTGCAGGGAAATCCGTTGATCCATCCCTTTACAGGAGTATGATAGAGAGTCTCCTATATCTTACAGCCAGCTGACCAGACATTGTCTTCAGTGTGGGAGTTTGTGTTCGCTTTCAGGTGAATCCTAAGGAATCTCATCTCACTGCAGTCAAGCGTATCATCAGGTATGTAAATGATACCCTTCCTTATGGCATTTGGTATTCTAGAGAAACAAATCTTGTTCTTGCAGGATACTCTGATACAGACTGGGCTGGAAATGCTGATGATAGAAAGAGCACCTTAGGAGGATGTTTCTATGTGGGAAACAATCTTGTAGCTTGGATGAGCAAGAAACAAGCCTCTGTATCTCTCTCCATTGCTAAGGCTGAATATATTGCTGCGGGTAGCTGTTGTACCCAATTACTGTGGATGAAGAGACTACTAGGCGACTTTGAATTCTCTCAAGATACTACGATTATCAACTGTGATAATACTAGTGCTATCAACATCTCCAAGAATCCAATTCAGCACTCTCGGACCAAGCACATCGATATCAGATATCACTTCCTGCGTGATCTTGTGGAATCCGAGGTAGTATCTCTCTCTTTCTTCCCCACTGACAACCAATTGGCTGACATTCTTACCAAACCTCTAGATGGTAGCAGGTTTGAGTCCCTCGTGAAAGCCATTGGTGTTTGTGCCATGTCCTAGACATGTTTTTCCATGCTAGGATGAGATTTTTGTCCTGTCCTCTGATAGCATGATGTTGTTTTTGTATTAAAAAAAATAAAATAAAATTGGGAGTTTTGTAGCAGGTTGGTTCCTTCTAAGGTATGTCAGCTATCTCATGTACTTTATTTGGGTTATTAGTTCATTATGCATTGATGAATTATTCTTACATATGGTTGAGAACATAAGTCTGACATACGCAAAGTTTTCCTGCTCACCTGTAATGATTGATAGTTTCTTTCCTCATGCGATGAAAATGTGCACTATCCATGACTCCCCTAAAGGTACATCTTTCCTTCTTTGACTTTTTGTCTCTAGAATTTTTGGAAAAGAGAAGAGGTCTTTGATTAGATAGCCAAATTGACCACATGCTAGTTGAACCTAGAACCTAAAAACTCTGGCATTCTCTCTAGGTTGCAGTAACATAAGAATCAAGCAGTAAAACTTATGAATTCTGAGCTCTCATTTGTATATTCACTACTTATGTGCTGATTTTGGAATATGCCTTACCCTCTATGTGCAAGTAAAAATTTACCTTGTCCTTCATGGTACAAGTAAAACAATTGTGTGCTGCATCTTAGGGGGAGTGTATCAGATGAGGGTGACTAGGTCCTAGTAAGTTATAAGGTTTGACTTTTGATTTATCTTTCACTGATTTTTTCTCTTGTCTAGAAAATCTGGTTGCTCTTTGTCATATCAGTGATAGTCATACCTTATAGGAAACGTCCTCACACACCCACTCATTGCATGAGCTGAGAAAACTATTTTCATTGTTATGTTTGCAAGAGAAACTTTGCCTATCTTATCCTTGTCTATCGACTATATGTTTGCATAATTCTGACATGCTTTTTGACTATTTTCTCAGACAGGGATACATACGTGTGCTATTATACTTGTGCAGGACCTAACCATGCTGCTCTTCTCTCTCTGCTCAACTTGATGTTTCCTTATTTAGTCCTTTTTCGTGTTTTTAAAACTTGTGGACTTATATTAATCTGCTTACCCTGGTCCTTCTGAGATCGTTAGGGGGAGTAATTTTTGGTGCGGTTATTTTTATTACTCAATTTCACCCTTTGTCCCTTTGTGACTAAAAGGGGGAGTAATTTTTATTTTTGGACCGGGAATGTATTTTTAAACCGGTCAAGTGATTTTTGTCCCAGAATGGCCAAAGGGGGAGTTTGTTAGTTTGTGATTGGCTATATTCTGATTGGACAAAATCACTTATATCTAAAGATGCTTTTTAACAGGGATTCTACTATTCAGAAATGCTTCAGAGGATTTTGAATTGATTGCAAGTTAGAGATTTTGGTTCCCTGCCAGCCGTCTGGACGACGTGTCATCCCATCCGGACGCTCATCTGTTCATAGTTCCTAGCCGTTCGGATGACGTGTCATACCGTCTGGACGTCCTTTAGACTAAAGCATCATCCGTCCAGACGATGTGATTTTCCGTCCGGACCCTCCTCTGTATCGAGAAGCTTCTGTTCCAACTTGCATCTATCCGGACGACTTAGCAGCCCGCCCGGACGACTCTCAGTGTTCGATCAAGCTTCAGATTTTCTTTCCAAAAGTAAATATGGGAAGATTGCTGCAACCGTCCGAACGACATGGATTCCTGTCTGGATGCGCTACTCCTTAAGGCAAGTTCACAATTCAAACTCAACCGTCCGGACGCCGGTCTACCATGGTCTGGACGCGTACAACAGATATGGAAATTGCTTGTTGAAGATCAACCGTCTGGACGGCCTTCCCCATGGTCCGGACGCTCGAAGCCTTAATAAGAAAATTACTTGCAGCGGACGTGCGGTTGTCCGGATGACAGTGCCTCACCGTCTGGACGCGGCTCTCAAACAGGAAAGATTTTCATCGAAAATCTTAGAATTTTGGTCGCATAGTTGTTCGTCTGAACGGCCCATGACCACCGTCCGGACGGCGCCCAGCTTTATCAAGCCAGACGCTCATTTGAGTCCTCAGCCTATAAATAGAGGCCCCTGTGCTTGAGAACTGCAAGAATTCAGTATTGAATTCCACTAGAGCTTAGAGAGTTATTTTGTGAGGTTATTGAGCTGATTTGTTCTCTCTAGGGACGTTGCTGTGTGTGCTGCTGCTACGCTTAAACTGAAGTCTATCTTAGGGGTCGGCCCTAAGGTAAAAGATTCCATTGAAGACCCCTTCAGGTAGGAGACCTGGTTGGGAGGCGTTCGTGTTAGGTTACACGTTAGAGAGCAAGGTACGACCACTACATCAGGGGTATGTGAGTGTTACTATCTTGTATCTAGTCTTGTCTTCTGAATAGTGGATATCCTGGGTTTGGCTGCACCGGAGTGGTTTTTCTCATCTTGAGTTTCCATTTCGTTAACAAAAATCTTGTGTTATTTATTTTTTGCATTATTTTGTTAACACATTGTGCGTACACACTTGTTCTTTATTTTAGAAGTCAATTTCTATTTTTCAAGATAAACTTCACACGAATACAGCAATAGTACTTTGGCAACGGCTTGAGAGCAAGCGGATCATCACAATAACTCCTAAAATATACTCTTTAAGTACTAGGGAATTCAATACCGAATTCAATACAGAAGACTAAATCGAGTTTGAATTGATTTTCTCTAGGCATTTCCGGATGGTAGTTGGGAGCGTCCAGACGGCCATATGTGCAACGGGCTTTCCAAATTCGCTGAAATTCTGTACTGAATATAGCCGCATCTGGACGGTGTTGCGCTAGCGTCAGGACGGTTGCACTTCTGCTGCATGCAATTTTCGTAATAAGGATAGAGCGTCCGGACAGTGAAGACTGACGTCTGGACAGTTGTAAATCTTCTGCATGTCTTGCCTTATCTAGGATAGCGTCCGGATGGAATAACCACGTTGTCCGGACGGTTGCAATTGTCTTCACATATCTGTATTTGGAAAGGAAATCTCTTTACTTCTCGAACACTGAAAGGCGTCCGTACGTGTTGCTGAGACGTCAAAACAGATGCAACCTAGAACAGTTCGAAGCTTCTGGACACAAATGGGAGTACGAACGGAAAGATCTTGTCGTCCGGATGGATGTTGCTTGACTGATGAGCGTCCAGACGGAATACCACGTCGTCTAGATGGATGCAAGGGACTTGAACTTCACTATCTTGAATTCAACACATAGTCTTCTTTGAAGCACATAACTGAAGTGTAGACTCTTAATATAACAATATCCCTAATTAAAAAGCAACATTACATAGAAGTGATTTTGTCCAATAGAATGCAGCCAATCATAAACTAACAAACTCCCCCTTTGGCCATTCTAGGACAAAAATCACTTGACCGGTTTAAAAAATACAATTCCGGTCCAAATCAAAAAATACTCCTTTTTTTTTGTCTGAAAAGGACAAAGGGTAAAACAGAGTATAAGAAAAACTAGCAAATAAAAATTACTCCCCCTTAATGTCTCAGCAGGACAAGGGTAAACGGAGTAAACAAATCCCAGAGTTTATAAAGTTTTACAAATGATAAAATAATAAAAGCAAAATGTCTCAAAATAAATAACCAAAGCACCAAAAAGAAATCAATCCTCCTCAGCCAGGGTAGGATAGTCCTTGTCATCATGAGCCGGATGATGGTGCTGGAGACATTCCTGGATAACCAGCTGGCACTGCTCCACACAGAGGTTAATATAATGAACCACCTACTGCATCAAGCTCATACCTCCGTGCAATGACTCTAGAGAGGCTAGAATCTGGGTCAACACCGCATCAGACTGAGAAGGTGGAGGAGAAGTTTGTGAAGAAGATGCTACAGCAGGCATCTCAACATGGATAGGAGGAGGCTGAGGAGCTTCATCTTTACCTTCGTGCCTCAACTGGGCATTACACTTCATTAGGGTTTGATTGCTAAGAGGTTCCTATATCTTCATCTTGGGATCTCTAGAGATGTTTATACCAGACTGAAAGGAAGTCATGTAGTGTTCTCATCTCGGGCCTTCAGCATGATATTAAGAATATACTTGCACAGATGGAAGGGCAACCTCCTGATAACGGCATATAAGAACCGAGCCCTCTTATGAATTAGATCACTCCTATGAACAGTAGGCCATAGATTATGCTGGACAATCTTCGCGAACAGGCGGTGCGGGGGAGAAAAGGCACCAATTCTGATAGTAGTAGCTCGCTCCTCGCCCTGTGGAATAGCATGAAAGAACTCCCTAAGATCATCCAAAGTGGGAGCCCTCAAGACCTCATTGAAAGGGCTGGCGGAAATTTGAAGCATTGGTACCCTAATAATTTGGCCGATGACCTATGGATCGACCAGAATCACATGCCCCTCAACAGTAGACTGAAGGACAATGCCACTGTCCTCATTCTGCACAACCTTCAGATGAGTGTAGAACTCTCTGACCAGTTTGGTGAGTACGATGTAGGCGCAATTGTAGAGGTAGCCCCAGTTATATGTCTGTATGATCTCATTGATAACATCACCCCTGACTACATTCCGCTCTAGAATGACCGGCTTGTTGGAAATTTTGGCTCTAGAAGCAGCACTGCCTTCCTCTGTCATCTGTTGGACTCTGCGTTGAGAGCTGTTGGGAGACATGATTCTGCAAAGAATAGCCAAAAATATTTGCCAAAAATAACACCAAAGATAGTAGGTTCTGTTAGTCCAAAAAAAAAAATCGGCATTATAACGGCAGTAAACTGGACTTCCCAAAAATTACAAACAAGCAATAGATCCTAACACAGTCCAAATAAATGCCATAACAGATAATCTAAACTCAGCAGCAAATATCACAAATATAAATATGCAGTCTTTATCTCAAAAATATTCCACAAAAATATCCTAATAGTTAAAAGAACGGAAAAGAAGATAAATGAGAGAACAAAATACCTGGAAATGAGATAAAGGAAAAAGGACAAAATAAGCTGAGAATATGTGAGAAACCATGAGAAAACAGCAACAAAAAGACAAAAAAAAAGAGTTAAAATCGAAGTGGGGTGCGGTAGCTAGGGCTGAAACGCGATACTTAAACTTGTAGGGTACCCGTCTGGATGCATCACTAACCCGTTCGGACACTGGATGCCACATAAGCATTTGACAGAACTGCACGCGTCCAGACGTGTCACTTGACCGTCTGGCCGTCTAAGCCGCACCCGTCTGAACATAAGAGGAGATCGTCCAGAAGCTTCACACTGAAAAATAGAAACTGAAAGAAAATTTGCAGAAAAATTATTTTCCCTATAGTCAGCTTTAGAACACGCATGTATAATCAACTGATATAGTAGTCAAATAGCATTTCAAAAATATACAGAGATATAATTGAGAGTTGAGAGTACAATTAGCACAAAATTCCATGTAGAAGAAATTTTAAATACATTACTCACCTCATGCAATGCGTGTGTGTGTGAAAACTTTCTTAATAAGGTATGAAGTTCACTAATATGACTTAAAGCAATTGAATTTTCTAAACAGGAGAGAAAATTAATGAAGAGCAGTCAAAAGTCAAACCTTATTTTACTTGGGCCTAGCAACCCTCATCTGATATTTTCCCCCTAAGATGCAACACTTTTCTTTTACTTAGTACTTTAGTGACTGTTTATTTTTGCAATGATTTGGTCACTGACTGTTTCTTTAGGGACAAGTTCAAGAATAGATTTATAGCACAATAAGCAGTGGATCTTTTTATTTATCCAGATTTATTGATTTTTGAATGCTTTTTATCACTTGGTGCTGCAACCTAGAGAGAATGCTAGAATTTTTAGGTTCTAGGTTCAACTAGTGAGTTGGTCAATTTGACCATCTTACAAAAAAATCTCTCTCATCAGAATTTCCAGATGCAAAAAGTTAGAGAAAAAAAAAATGTACCTTAGAAGAGCCTTGGATAGCGCACAAAGATCATTGTATGAGAAAAGTAACTATCTAGCATTTTGATGCACAAGAAAACTTGACAGATATTAGGCATAAACTCTCTATCATATATGAGCATAGTCAATAAATGCACAATGAACTGAGGTATCAGGCAAAAACACATGCAATATCTTGAAAAGCCAAGAAAAAAAAAATTCCTGCATCTTCTCTCCCAAATTTTTTTATTTTTTTATTTTTTTTAGAAAAAACAATAAAAACATGCTACAAAGGTGAATAGACAATCATAAACCTAGCATGTGGTAAGATCAAACCTATCTTCAAAGAGAATGGATCAAAATTAATAGTTCCTAAATTGCAAGGCAAACAAAGATATGACATGTAGAGAATAATGCAATGCAATCAAACCTGATGCTCTAGGATTAGGAACCAAATCCTAGGCTTGTGTATCCTCACCAACTAGGTGAGTCCATTCCCCTTCAAGGGGTGATTTTCTGCCTCCTTTTTGACCCATGCCTGCCTTCCTAGAGGTGGTTGGTGGTAGGACTTCATCTGATGATCCATCCACTATATCATACTTTGCATCCATATAGGCAGCTCCTTATAAAATTAATCATCCTCCATCTTCTGCGGCTTCTTCATGAAGTGCCTTGATTTGTTAGTCTTGAGTTTGACTTTTTGATTGGCAGGAACAAATCTCTGTTGATGCCGTTGATGCTGAGGAGCCTGGAGCCGTGGGGCCTGGTGCCTTGGAACTTGATGCCATGGATCCTAATACTGGGGGGCCTGATGGTGTGGAGTCTGACGCTGGGGGGCCTGATGCTGTGGAACCTTATGCTGGGCCAGAGGTCTAGTGCCGAAATTTGCTTGTTTTGGCACTTCTTTCTTAACCATTGACGTCTGAGCTTTAAGAAGATAGCACTGAGGTTAGATGTGAAAATCGAAATTGACTTCTAAAATAAGACAAGTGTGTGTAAAGTGTACAACAAAAATAACGATGCGGAAAGTAAACAACACACAGATTTTTGTGGAAGTGGAAACTCAATCAAGAGAAAAACCACTTCGGGGTAGCCAACCCAGGAATTCCACTATTCAGAAGACAAAGCTAAATACAAGATAGTAACACTCACATTAACCCGATGCAGTGGTCGTACCTTGCTCTCTGACAGTAACCCAACACGAATGCTTCCTAACCAGGTCTCCTACCTGAAGGGGTCTTCAATGGAATCCTTTACCTTAGGGTCAACCCCTAAGATAGACTTCAAATGTAGCGCAACACACTTGTAACGGCTTCAGAGGGATCTTCAACTTCTCTGAGCTCTTGTGGAATTCAATACCGAATTCTTCCAGTTCTCAATGCCCAAGGGCCTCTATTTATAGGCTGAGGTGCAGAATGGGCGACTGCTGTAATATGTACGGACGCCGTCCGGATGGTGAACCTAAGCCGTCTGGACGGACAACTGTGCGACAGGATTTTCTGAAAATTTTTCTAAAAATCTTTCCTGTTTAAGAGCCGCGTCCGGACGGTGAGACACTAACGTCCGGACAGTCGCACGTCCGCTGCAAGTAATTTCCATATAAGGCTTCGCGCGTCCGGACCAAGGCGAAGAACATCTGGACGACTGAACTTCAACACGCAATTTCCATATCTGCTATGAGCGCGTCCGGACCATGAGAGGCAGACGTCAGGACGGTTGAAGTCGAATCGGCAATTTCCTTAACTGATGAGCTCGCGTCTGGACCAATGCTGACTGACGTCCGGACGGTGATATTTGAATTACGATTCTTGCCTTATTTATGAGCGCGTCCGGACGGGAGACCACATCGTCCGGACGGTGTATCAATCTTCCCATATTCTGAACTTGGAAAGAATCTGAAGCTGATCGATAATTGATGGACGTCCGGATGGGCTGCTGAGACGTCCGGACGGATGCAAGCTGGAACAGAAGCTTCTCGATACAGTGGAGGGTCCGGACGGAAAGATACGTCGTTTGGACGGATGATGCTGGTTTGTCTGGCGTCCGGACGGTATGACACGTCGTCCGGACAAATGGAGCAGTGGACAGATGGGCGTCCGGACGGGATAACACGTCATCCGGACGGCTGACAGGGAATCTGAAATCTTCTATCTTTTTCACAGTGCAGAGTCTTCTGAAAATGCTCTGATAAGTGGAATCCCTGTTTACAGCATCTTTACACATAAGTGATTTTGTCCAAACACAGAATGAGGCCAAAATACTAACAAGATGTGCCCGCTTAGGCCGTAGTGATGACATATAGAAGGCTGTCTAATGATGGAGGGCTTCTGAGTGACCGGACTATCTCCACCAATTACGTCTTTTCCTTTTTCCACGACTGTGAGTGGAGGCTCGAGGACTGTGGGCTTGACAAAAACAATCCTAGAAGTAGAGGGTGTAAAGACTAAGAAATTAAATAGGGAACTTAGCAATTAATAAATTATGTTTATTAAATAGATGAAACTAATAATTATATTCTAGGTGATAATATTTATATTATGAAAATAAATGAGTCTAAGATAAAATAATAGAGTTAAAATAAATAATAATAATTATGGATCCTAGTGAATAAATAATTAGTTGTATTGGTAAAAATATAGTTAGATTAAATGTGGGGTCAAATATTAATTATTAAATGATAGGATTTTAAAATAATGGGGTCCTAATGTAATTAATAAAAGTCCTGGCATTTAAAATAAAAAAAATCTCACTTTGCCACATGTCAGCATACAGTTGGCTGGGAGAATATAGGCTTATCTCCTCTCAACCACTTACACACTGACACGTCACTCACTCTCTCCCCTTTTCTTTTTCTTTCTTTTCTTTTCTTTTCCCTTTTCTCTCTTCCCTCTCGGTTCACGCACACCCTCTCCCTTCTTCTCTTTTCCTTTTCTTTCTCTTTTCTTCCATCTCCCTTCTCTGTCGCACGCACCATGGCCCTTCCATTTCCTCTTCTTCTCTTTGGCTCACACGCACACACACTGCTCTCTCCTTCTCTTCCCTTTTCTTCCTCCTTTCTCTTCTATTGCACACACGCACACTTGAGACTAAGAGAGAGATGCAGTGATGGAGAGAGAACAACCCGAGAGAGAGATTCTGCCGAGAGTGATGCAGTGCTGGAGAGACAACCCGAGCTGTGAGAGGCCGAATTTTAGTCCACCAAGGTGAGATTCCTCTTTCTCTTGCCTTTGATTTGTTAAATCTTTCCATGGATTTTCTAAAGAACTGAATGGGTTCTCTTTGGGGTGCGATTTATAGGTCAAAATCTTAGGGTTTGTATAAGTTATTGTTTGTGTTTATATTTTTGGGTTAATGCTAAACAAAGTGGAAATTGATTTGGGTTTTGTTGGGATAAAATCTAGGGTTTCATGGTATTTTTAGAGGGGATGGCCGAATAGTGTCTTTCTCTTGGGGGTTTCAGTTTTGATGATGTTAGATTGTGTTTAATGTTCTAAAATGAGTTGTTGGATTTTTGATTAAGTTTCCATAGTGTAGTTTTGATGGAAATCCGAATTTGGTTGTGGATTTGTGAATTTGGTGTGGATTTTCTGTTTAGGTAATTTTTGGGTTATTATTTGGACTTGTGCTTTAGGGTTAATACTAACCGAAAATAGAGGTTGATTTTTAGGGATTTGTGTGGGGATACTGGATTAGTATTCTTGGAGTGTGGTTTTGGGTTTTGATATTTATAGATGACTTGACCCTTGATTGAGGTTGATTTTGAGGAGTATTCTTGGTAGAACCCAAATCTGGTTTGGATTGGTAGTTTAATGATGGATGGTTAATGATTATTTGTTAGGGATTGAAGTTAATGTGTTAGATCCTTTTGGTGTAAATGGAAAATGAGGTGGAAGTAGAGAATGAGTCAATGGTACTATGCAAAAGAGAGTTCAAAGGATTTATTGGAATCTAGTAGGTTCCTTACTATGAGTTATTTAGTGTTGTAAGTATGCTTTGAGGCTTGGATTGATTAAAAGACTATCTATGAGGATTTTGGGTATAGGTTGGACAAAGTGGAATTGATTAAAGTTAGATTCTTTATTATAATCCAATTGGATGTTTAGAGGAGGATGAATTGCTAATTAATGATTAAAGTCCTCATCTTGGTACTAAGTGAGAAATGAGAAATAAGATAAGTGATAGCTAGTGTGTTTAGGTCTTATAACCTAAGCTAACTAGAGTTATTAAATTAGTATGTTAAATGAGATCAAAGTCCTAAATCTAAACTACTTAGATGACTAGTAATTAGTAAAATATTAAGTATTAAATATAATGATTAAATGGTGAAAATTAAGTTGACTTCTAATTTTAACAAGTGTGTACAATAGTGTACAACAAAATATAAAAATGCGGAATTAAAAGAGACAAATATTTTGTTAACGAAGTGGAAACTTGGTTAAGAGAAAAATCACTCTGGGGCAGCCAAACCTAGGATATCCACTATTCAGAAGACAAGACTAGTTACAAAGTAGTAGCACTGAAATAACCTTATGCAGTGGCCGTACCTTGAACTCTGATTTGTAACCCAATACGAACGCCTCCCAACCAAGTCACCTGCTTAAAAGGGTCTTCAATGGAATCCTTTACCTTAGGGCTAACGCCTAAGATAGACTTCAATTCAGCACAGCAACAACGCTTGGCAAGGCTTAAGAACTAACTCAGTACAATAACTCTAAAATATAACTCTCTAAGTACTACGGAATTCAATACTGAATTCTTACAATTCTGAAGCCTAGGAGCCTCTATTTATAGGCTACAGGTTCAAAAAGCGTATGGCTTGAAATACCTAAGCGCCGTCCGGACGGTAGACATAAGGCGTCCGGACGAACAACTGTGCGATTGGCTTTCTAAATATCACTGAAATTCTTTCCTGAATTGAGCTGCGTCCGGAAGGTGTTGCGTTAGCATCCGAATGGTAGTAGCTCTTTAGCTGCACGCAATTTCCATATCAAGGCTTGGCGCATCCGGACCATAACTTCTATCGTCCGTATGGTTGATCTAATATACACAATTTCCATATATGAAGCTTGAGCACCCGGACCATGAAGACTAATGTTCGGACGCCTGGTTTTGAATGCACGACTTGCCTTATGAATGAGTGCGCCTGGATGGGAACACACATTGTTTGGATGGTTGCAGCTGTCTTCCCATATCTGTGTTTTGGAAAATAATCCCGTAGTTGATCGAACACTGAGTGGCGTCCGGATGTGCTAATGAGACGTCCAGACGGATTCAAGCTGGAACAGTTCGAAGCTTCTCGTCACAGAGGAAGGTCCGGATGGAAAGTTCTCATCATTCGGACGGATGATACTTGGACAGTTGAGCGTTCAGACGGAATATCACGTCATCCGGACGGTTGCAAGGGAACCAAATTTAACTGCCTTGAAATCCACACAAAGTCTTCTTGAAGAACAAAACAGAAGTGTAGACTCTGGATAAAGCAGCTTCCCTGTATAAAAGCATCATTACATAGAAGTGATTTTGTCCAATAGAATGTAGCCAATTACACACCAACAAATTCCCCCTTTGGCCATTCTGGGACAAAAATCACTTGATCTGTTTAGAAATTCATTCCCAGTCCAAATCAAAATTACTCCCCCTTTTTGTCACAAAACGACAAAGGGTAAAACATAGTAAGGAGAAAAACCATATAAAAATTACTCCCCCTAAATGTCTTATGAAAATCGAAATTGACTTCTAAAAATAAAGTGTGTGCAACAAGTGTCAACAAAAATTAAGCACAGCGGAAAGTAAAAGACACAAAGATTTTTGTTGACGAAGTGGTAACTCAATTAAGAGAAAAACCACTCCGGGGCAGCCAAACTCAGGAATTCCACTATTCAGAAGACATAGCTAGATACAAGATAGTAACACTCACATATACCCGATGCAGTGGTCGTCCCTTGCTCTCTGACGTGTAACCCAACACGAACGCTTCCCAACCAGGTCTCCTACTTGAAGGGGTCTTCAATGGAATCCTTTACCTTAGAGCCAACCCCTAAGATAGACTTCACAGCTGATCAAATCACGCACTGGCAAAGCTAGAGAGCTAGCAGATCTTCAATATCTCCCTAAACACCCTCTCTAAGCTATAGAGAATTCACCACCGAATTCTATGTTGAAAGCATGCCTCAAGCCTCTTATTTATAGGCTTTGGAAACCCAAAATTGAGTCAAAAACGGATTCTGAGGCATGCGCGTCTGGATAGGAGCCAGGGCCGTCAGGACGGGCCAAGTTTTTCTTGTCCGGAAAGTAATTTTGGAATTTTCTGTAGGGCCGTTCGGATGGATAAATCTTTCCATCCGGAGAGGTTCTATCCGGATGCTTCTTGTAGCCGTTCGGACTATCAGTTGACAGCATTTTTTGTCAGCTTTCCAAAGACGCAGATTTCGTCCCAACTCGATATTTGAGTAAAACGTTATGATCAAAATACCGGAGGGAGTCCGGACGGCTTGACCGAGCGTCTATACGGTAAACTGCAACCGCCTTTCCAAAATAGCACTGAAAGCTTCCATAACAAAGCCTCGTCCGGACGGTGTTGCCCTAGCGTCCGGACGGTTGCACTTCAGTTGCACGAAATTTCCATAATAAGGCTTGGAGCGTCCGGACCTTGAAGGCTGACGTCCGGACGGTTGAACTTTGTATGCACGTCTTGCCTTATAGAGAACATCGTCTGGACGGTAGCAGCCGTCTTCCCATAACTGTGTCTTGAGTCAGAAACCCTAATGCTTGTCAAACACTGAATGGCGTTCGGACGGTATAGCCACGTCGTCCGGACAGATGCTTTGGAACACTGGGGTCTTCTCGAACTCTGAAGAGCGTCCGGACGATTTTCCATTACATCCGGACGGATGAAACCTTGAACTGTTCGAAGCTTTTAGACACTGATGGGCGTCCGGACGAAAAAATCTCGTCATTCGGACGGATGTTGCTGACTGATGAGCGTCCGGACGGAATACCACATCATCCCGACGGTTGACAGGGACCCGAAATAAATCCTTGAAAACTTCACAGAATCTTCTCGAAGAACATAGCTGAAGAGTAGACTCTGGATAAAGCAGCAACATTACATAGAAGTGATTTTGTCCAACATAATGTAGCCAACACAAAAACTAACAAACTCCCCCTTTGGCCATTTTGGGACAAAAATCACTTGACCGGTTAAAAATACAATCCCGGTCCAAATCAACAATTACTCCCCCTTTTTGTCACAAAGGGACAAAGGGTAAAACAGAGTAATGAGAAAAACCACACAACAATTACTCCCCCTTAATGTCTCAGAAGGACAAGGGTAAACGGAGTAATAATATCCACAGACAAAAACGTTCTAAAATCCAAAATGATAGGAAAGTAGAGAAACGTCTGCAAATGGCCCAAAAAGAGGAATAAAAATCCTCTAAGTACCAAATCCTGCTGATCCACTGAAATCAAGTAACGGACATCAAACCGTATAAAAAGCTGGATTTGTACTACTTCGGCTTCTAGCTCAGGAAGCCGGGAACCACGAACTGAAAATCCTTCAATCTATTGATCTTGCAAAGTTTGAAATTGGTTATCCGCAGATTGACATCCTCTAAGCAACTGGTCTGCAAGATAACTGAGGAGAGTCACCACTGAACCTCAAACTGATGCAGATCTAAGGGAATGCTACGGAAGGCTCTGCATGATTGAGTCCATGAATGGAGGCGCATTTCTGAGTTTGACGGGAGAAGAAGCATATCGGACCTTGGATCAGTTGTCCGATAACTCCCAACAGTGGGATTTTTCAAGCTATCGGGATAGATCAGCTCGCATCCAAAAGAAGGGAGGCATCTATGAGGTGAAGGAAGATGTGGAGCTAAAGATGAAGTTAGATGCCCTTACTAAGAAGGTCGATGCCCTCATCGTAGGGAAATCCATCAATGCGACGAACCCATTCCACGTGGATTGTTGTTCCATCTGTGCTAGTCCCATTCACTTGGCACAGACTTGTCCTTCTTTGTCAATGCTTTCAATGACTTTAGGAAGCAATCCAATGGACCATTCTCTGAGACTTACAATCCTGGGTGGCGATCCTAATTTTTCGTGGAAGCAGAATCAACCAATGAATCAAGGGGGGTCCCCTCATCAAGCCCATAATCAATACCCCCCTGGATTCCATCAATCGGTTCAGGGTCGTCAAGTGCCGCCAACACCAGCATACCAAGTTCCTACTCAATCCCCAGCCTCTTCTTCACATTCCACATTAGAGGACTCTCTCAAAGCCTTCATCCAGTTTTCTAACCAAACTATCAGTGAAGTGAAGAATGCCACATTGGTGAACACCCAATCTATTAATAAAGTGAAGAATGCCACCATGGTGAACTCTCAAGCAATTGCCAAGATGGAAGTTCAACTTGGGCAAATGGCAAATCAGTTGGGTGAGAGAGAGAAGGGGAAGCTTCCCAGCCAGCCCGTGCCAAATCCAAGGTTGCAGTTTCAAGGGGGAGGTTCATCCAATGCGGTGCAGGGGCAAGAGCATGTTCAAGCCATTGTCTCACTTAGGTCAGGGAGACAAGTGGACAACCAAGTGGGTCTTTCTGAAGAGAACCCTGTTGCTGAACAAGAGCGAAGAAGAGGTGGCATGAAGGAGAAAGATGTGGAACCATCTACAGCCACTGATGAGACCCCTCCTAGGTCGTTTATACCTAAGGCGCCCTACCCTGACAGATTACTTGCGCCCAAGAAAGGAGGGAAGTTCGAGGACATTCTGGAGGTATTCAAGCAAGTGCAGATCAACATCCCATTTTTGGATGCCATCCAGCAGGTGCCGTCTTATGCCAAGTTCTTGAAGGACTTGATCACGGTGAAGAGGAAAACTAATGTCCCGAAGAAGGTATGTTTGACCGAGCATGTCAGTTCGATCCTGCAATGCAAACTGCCCATCAAGCACAAGGACCCTGGATGTCCGACCATCTCTTGCATGATAGGAGTTAGCCGCATAGAGAAGGCTCTGCTAGATCTTGGAGCAAGTGTCAACCTCCTGCCTTATTCGGTTTACCTGCAATTGGGGTTGGGAGAATTGAAGCCTACCTCTATGACGCTCCAATTGGCTGATCGGTCAGGGAAGGTACCACGGGGAATCATTGAGGATGTTTTGATTAAGGTGGATAAATTCTATTTCCTCGTGGATTTCATAGTACTAGACACAGAGCCGGTCCAGAATGTAGGGATTCAAATACCGGTGATTCTAGGGCGTCCTTTCTTAGCCACGGCTAACGCCCTCATAAATTGTAGGACAGGGGCCATGAAGATCTCTTTTGGCAACATGACAGTGGAGCTGAACATCATCGACATCAGCAAACAGCCATTAGAGACTACTGAGATTGGAAGTGCATGCTTGATTGAGGAGATCATCGAGGATACTATTGATGAAACAAGTATTGAGGACCCCCTGGAGGCATGCTTTGCTCAATTCGGAGAAGATTTGGATTTAGATAAGTTACTTGAGCAAGCAAATGCTATGTTAGAGTTTGCTCCTCTGGAGAGCAGCAAGGAAAATGAGATAGAAGTTCCTGAGCCTCCCAAGAAGGAACTTAAGCCATTACCTGACAGTCTTAAGTATAAGTTCCTAGGTCCAGCCGAATCTTTGCCTATGATTATAGCCTCAGATTTAGTTGATACTCAAGAGGAGAAATTGCTAGATGTTTTAAGAGAGCACAAGGAGGCTATTGGTTGGACCATTGAAGATATCCAAGGAATCAGTCCTTCGGTGGTTATGCACAAGATACACTTGGAGGAGGATGCCAAACCATCGAGAGAGCCGCAAAGAAGGCTCAACCCAGCTATGTAAGAAGTAGTAAGGGCTGAAGTGATTAAGTTATTGGATGCAGGCATCATATATCCAATCTCGGATAGCAAGTGGGTGAGCCCAATTCATGTTGTGCCAAAGCAGGCTGGATTAACGGTAGTGGAGAACAAAGATGGTGAGTTAGTGCCAACTCGTGTTCAATCAGGATGGAGAGTGTGTATCGATTACCGCAAATTGAATGCCGCCACTAGGAAGGATCATTTTCCCCTACCTTTCATCGATCAAATGGTGGAACGCTTGGCGGGGCATGCTTATTACTGTTTCTTGGATGGATATTCTGGATACAACCAAGTACCTGTGGACCCTGAAGATTCGGAGAAGACGACTTTCACCTGCCCTTTTGGCACATTCGCCTATCGTCGCATGCCCTTTGGGTTATGCAATGCACCCGCTACTTTTCAGCGGTGCATGGTCAGCATCTTCTCTGATATGGTAGAACAATTTCTAGAGATCTTCATGGATGACTTCTCTGTCCACAGTTCATCTTTTGAGGAATGTCTGCACCGCCTCACGTTGATCCTAGTACGGTGCAAAGAGAAAAACCTGGTGCTAAATTGGGAGAAATGCCATTTTATGGTAAAGCAAAGGATTGTGCTTGGACATGTCATTTCTCATCGTGGGATTGAGGTGGACAAAGCAAAGATAGATCTGATATCCAACCTTCCACCTCCACGTACTGTCAAAGAGGTTCGTTCTTTCCAGGGCCATGCAGGGTTCTATCGGCGATTCATCAAGGATTTCAGCAAAATTGCCCGGGCCTTATGCAAATTATTGGTAAAGGGGACCCCGTTTATATTTGATGAGGACTGCAAGAAGGCATTTGGGGCTCTAAAGAAGATTTTGACGTCCACACCCATCATCAAGCCACCCACCTGGGGTGTTCCATTTGAGATCATGTGCGACGCTTCGGACTATGCTGTTGGAGCTGTTTTGGGGCAGCGTATAGACAAACTCCCCCATGTCATCTATTATGCGAGTCAGACTCTTAACGACGCTCAACTTAACTATTCAACCACGGAGAAGGAGTTGTTGGCAGTCGTATTTGCTTTGGATAAGTTTCGATCATACCTACTGGGTTCCAAAGTCATTGTCTACTCGGATCATGCAGCCTTGAGGTATCTTTTCTCCAAAAAAGATGCCAAATCTCGTCTCATCCGGTGGATACTACTACTGCAAGAGTTCGACATCAAAATACGGGATAAAAAGGGTTCTGAAAATGTGGTAGCCGACCATCTCTCCAGACTGACTGTTGATTTTACTAAGGAGGCCACCCCCATCTCTGAGACCTTCCCCGATGAGCAATTGATGCACATTGCTCATACTCCTTCACCATGGTTTGCCGATATCGTCAACTATCTTGTCACGGCCACATGCCTTCACATTGGGGACGGCAAGACAAGTCAAAGTTTCTAGCCATGGTGAAATATTTTTTCTGGGACGATCCTTACCCTTTTAAGTATTGTCACGATCAGATCATTAGGAGATGTATCCCTGAGCATGACCAAGCTAATGTCATCTCCTTTTGCCATGATCATGCTTGTGGGGGCCACTTTAGTGCTAAGAAGACCGCTGTAAAGATTTTGCAGTGTGGATTTTATTGGCCCACCTTGTTTCGTGACTCTTATACCTACTGTGCCTCTTGTAAGCGTTGCCAGAAGCTAGGGAGTATTTCTAGAAGGAATATGATGCCTCTCAACCCCATTCTGATTGTTGAGATTTTTGATGTTTGGGGCATCGATTTTATGGGACCGTTCCCAAACTCCTTTGGCCATCTTTATATCCTTGTTGTTTTGGATTATGTGTCCAAATGGGTGGAGGCTATTGCTTGCAAGACCAAGGACCATAGAGTAGTGGTTCAGTTTTTGAAGGATAATATCTTTGCTCGTTTTGGTACTCCCCGAGCAATCATAAGTGATGGTGGCAAGCATTTCTGCAACAGGATCTTTGAGCAGTTGATGAAGAAATATTTCATCACCCACAAGGTTGCAACCCCATATCACCCTCAGACCAGTGGACAAGTGGAGGTATCTAATAGGGAAATCAAAAGAATTTTGGAGAAGACGGTAAACCCTTCACGGAAAGATTGGTCTCTGCGCTTGAACGATGCACTATGGGCATACTGCACAGCCTTCAAGACCCCGATTGGCATGTCCCCATATCGGCTTGTCTATGGCAAGGCTTGTCATCTTCCAGGGGAGCTGGAGCATCGGGCTTATTGGGCCATCAAGCAGTTGAACTTCAATCTCACAAAGGCTAGTTCACAAAGGAAGCTCCAACTCAATGAATTGGAGGAATTGAGGAATGATGCTTACGACTGTGCGAGGTCTTACAAGGAGCGGATGAAGAAGGCCCATGACCAACATATTTTGAGACGATCTTTTGAGCCTGGTCAGAAAGTCCTTCTCTACAATTCACAATTGCATCTCTTCCCGGGTAAACTCCGATCTTGAAGGACGGGCCCATTTATTGTTCGCTCTGTTTCTTCTTATGGGGCCATTGAGATCGAGGATCCTACAAATGGTACGACTTTCAAGGTCAATGGGCAAAGGCTGAAACCATTCCTGGAGTTGAAGAGTCCGGAGATTGAGACGACTCTTTTGGAGGACCCGAGCTATTCCGAGTAACTGTTGTCTCTAGAGGAAAGTCTGGCTGAAGACTTAAAACTTAGCGCTTGTGGGAGGCAACCCTCATTCTTTCACTTATCACTTGATTGTTTGTTTGTTTTTGTTTTTATTATATTTTTCAGGATACGTGTCTGCCATTCAAGTTTGGGGGAGCCTTGCTATACTCGACTTGCATCACCCAATCGGTATTGTATTTCTGGTCACATTGGGGACAATGTGTCATTTTAGTTTGGGGGTGAGTTAGGCATTTCTATCCCTGTCTGTATTTCTGTCCCTGTCTGTTATTTTGTTGTTATCATAAAATTTAAAAAAAAAAAAAAAAAAAAAAATTGCTATGTTGTTGATTGAGCATTATTACATCTTACTATGGTTTGCATATCATTGGTTTGCTTAATATTCTGAACGTTGCATATCATTAGAAATTTGAATTTGTTGACTCAACTTCTGGATTTGAGAGACCTCACTTGTTTTAATTGAAATTCACAAGCACACTTGCATTGGTTTTGTGGGGCATGAAATTTGAATTGAGGAATGTGTATCATAAGATTTGTAGGATGATTTGTTGATGAAACCTTGGCTATTTAAAAAAAAAAAAAAAAAAAAAAAAAAAAGTCATCAATTTGAGTTCTCATTGAGTAACCGGGCCTCTTGCCTCATTAAGCATTGAGTGTTCGTGTAAAAAGATGCGGAATTTAAATTTGATTGATTGTATGGCTAGTTTGGCTTCGTAACCTTGTTGACTTGAGTAATTAAGCCCTTAGGGATGTGTCTACATCTAGTGCCCTAAAACCCTCTGGTTTGGGAGTCATTGGCCCAACACTCGCTACATAGGTCAATTAGAAAGCTTAAGGGAGTCAAGCATTGCACGGCCTACACAAAAAAATAAAAAAATAAAAAAATAAAAAAATAAAAAAAATAAAAAAAAATTTACTGCCTTGGTTGTTTTCATCTAATAAAATTCCTATGAATTTTGGGTACACAAACTTTGAGAAATTGAAACCTCATGAGTCTATGTTAAATCTCACTTTGCACTTATTGGAACATGTGTTTTCTCGATTTTCCAGCTATGAGTTAATTGATTTGTGATGGCTGATGTGATTGTGATGGCTGATGTGATTGTGATGTTCGCCTTGTTAAGCCTACTAATGATGTATGAACCATGTGTTTGTATGGAAGTTTTTATCTTAACAACAACATAGTGCTTTAAAATGTTTGTGGGTATCATTTTTGGCAAACCCTCACGAGACCTCACTCGTCCTCTAGGGAGTCCTAGAGGTTTAAAAGGCTTATTGCATATGCTAAATGCAATCGTTTCTCCCACGAAAGCGGATTTATGTTTCTTACTTTGATTTTATTTTATTTTATTCATTTTGTTTTGCTAAGGGACTAGCAAAATGTAAGTTTGGGGGTATTTGATGAGTGCCAAATATTGTATATTTGGACCCCTTAATTTGCATTAGTTAGACCTTTAGGTTTGTTATTTTCTAATATTTTTTGTTAGTTTTTGTATTTTGGTATTTTGCAGATCCTGGAGAGAAAACCGTAGTTTTAAAGTGAAAAAAAAAAAAAAAATTGCAAATTTTGGAAGTCAAAATCGGATTGGATTAAATTTCAAGTTCTGTACAAGTCATAGTATTTTGATCATAACTTTCATCTCAAGTATCGGATTGAAGTGAAATCAGTAGCGTTGGAAAGATAATTCAAAATGCTACAAATCATTTTGAAATATAATTTTCCCAATTCGAAAATCTGCCACGTCATAAATGCCTCGCAATATAAGAGTGCGAATTTCCTTGTTCATGTCGACTGCAGACACTCCAAACCCTAGCATTCTTTTATTTTATTAGGATTTTTGAGGGGTAGATGTGCCATTTTGAAAATATGGCCCTAAACCCTAGCGTTCTTTTCTCCTATTAGGGTTTAGAGGGGTAGAGGTGCCATTTTGTAAAAGATTGGTTTAACCTAATCTTCTGCTATAAATACCCCCTGCTAGGTACCACTTAGGGCATCAACTTTTCTCTTCAGAGCACTTGTCTTAGCTCTTTTCTTTTCTTTTGTAAGTTGTTACTCTTTCTTTTAATTTTAAGTTATTCAAATTTCAGTTGTTCTTCTTTCTTTTCATTTTTATTTGTTGCTTACTTTTTATTTAATTTTCGTTCTTTCTTTCTTTGACATGTTATTTAATTTTCAATTGTTCTTCTTTCTTTCTCATCACTTATCTTTTGTTTATTGTTACTTCGTTTCTGTTCTTCCTTTCTTTCCCATTGTTTTAATTTATTGTTTTATTTTTACTTTTTTTTTAAAAAAAAAAAAACTTATGTTCTTCTTTTTCTTCTTCGCTTTTATTATTTCATGATTTCATTTCATGAGTTGTTGATGTTTTTAATCATGAGAGGCTAAAATCCTCAACTAAGGTTGAGGATGAAACCTCATCAATGATAACACCTATACTCTTGTCATGATATTCATAGATTCATTGTTCTTATATATATGTTCAAATTCTACGTCAATTTATTTTTTTAGATTGATGATCTTTATTTAATGTTTGTTGTAATTCAATCGATGGATACATCGATTGATTTCTTTGAGATTGGGATATCTATTGTGATTTCCGGATACAATAGATGATTTCAATTAAAAAGGGATAATCGTTGTGATTTGTTTGAATTGATTTCTTCATGTTTTGAATTTGAATATTGAGCCCATTGAATTGAATTTATGAATAAAATGCAAGAGTAGGGTGTTTGATTTGGTTTGGTGAATTCCGATACCTTAGTGTCTTTCTTTATAAATTGTTCTTATTTCGTTTTTTTTTTTGTTTATTATTTTGTTAACAAAAATTCCAAAATCTTTGGGTCTAGGTTAAAACAAGATTTATTTAAATAGAAAGTGATTTTCTTTTTTTTCACACACACTTCCCTGCGGATTCGACCTCGCACTTGCACGCACTATACTACAAACGATTCGTGCGCTTGCGAGTTAAACAAATTTGCACATCACTTCTCAGATTTCAAAGAATCAATCAAAGCATGTGATTCAGACAACTGAACAATCACACTATTTTTCTTGCTTCACCTTTTTGATCTCTTTTAAAGAAATAAGTTTATCAAATTTTGCAAAAACTTTAGAGAGCTCAATATCATGATTTTCTTCAGATAACTGAGAGAAATCCATGATAAAAGGTGTAATCAAAAAAATAGAAGTCACAAGAGATGAGGATCACACTAAAGAAATAAATCCTAAACAGAGTGTACCTGCTCTGATACCAATTGAAAATCGAAATTGACTTCTAAAAATAAAGTGGGTGCAACAAGTGTCAACAAAAATTAAGAACAGCAGAAAGTAAAAGACACACAGATTTTTGTTGACGAAGTGGAAACTCAATTAAGAGAAAAACCACTCCGGGGCAGCCAAACCCAGAAATTCCACTATTCAGAAGACATAGCTAGATACAAGATAGTAACACTTACATATACCCGATACGGTGGTCGTACCTTGCTCTCTAACATGTAACCCAACACGAATGCTTCCCAACCGGGTTTCCTACCTGAAGGGGTCTTCAATGGAATCCTTTACTTTAGGGCCAACCCTTAAGAGAGACTTCACAGCTGAACAAATCACACACTGGCAAAGCTATAGAGCTAGCAGATCTTCAATATCTCCCTAAACACCCTCTCTAAGCTATAGAGAATTCACTACCGAATTCTATGTTGAAAGCATGCCTCAAGCCTCTTATTTATAAGCTTTGGAAACCCAAAATTGAGTCAAAAACAGATTCTGAGACACGCGCGTCCGGACGGGCCAAGTTTTTCTAGTCCGAAAAGTAATTTTGGAATTTTCTACAGGGCCGTCTGGACGGACAAATCTTTCCGTCCGGACGGGTTTCGTCTGGACTGTCAGTTGATAGTATTTTTTGTCAGCTTTCCAACGACGTAGATTTCGTCCCAATTCGATATTTGAGTACAACGTTATGATCAAAATATCGGAGGAAGTCCGGACGGCTTGGCCGAGCGTCCGGACGGTGTTGCCCTAGCGTCCGGACGGTTGCACTTCGGCTGCATGAAATTACCATAATAAGGCTTGGAGTGTCCGGACCTTGAAGGCTGACGTCCGGAAGGTTGAACTGGTGCACACAATTTCCATATATGAAGCTTGATCGTCTGGACCAAGAAGACTGCCGTCCGAACGGTTGAACTTTGTATGCACGTCTTGCCTTATAGAGAACATCGTCCGGACGGGATCACACATCGTCTGGACGGTAGCAGCCGTCTTCCCATAACTGTGTCTTGAGTCAGAAACCCTAATGCTTGTCAAACACTGAATGGCGTCCAGACGGATGCTTTGGAACACTGGGGTCTTCTCGAACTCTGAAGAGCGTCCGGACGATTTGCCATTACGTCCGGACGGATGAAACCTTGAACTGGTCGAAGCTTCTAGACACTGATGGGCGTCCGGACGGAAAGATCTCATCGTCCGGACGGATGTTGCTGACTGATGAGCGTCCGGACGGAACCACGTCGTCCAGACGGCTGACAGGGAACCGAAATAAATCCTTGAAAACGTCACAGAATCTTCTCGAAGAACATAGCTGAAGAGTAGACTTTGGATAAAGCAACATCCCTGTGAAAGCAGCAACATTACATAGAAGTGATTTTGTCCAACAGAATGTAGCCAACACAAAAACTAACATCTCAGAAGGACAAGAGTAAACAGAGTAATAAAACCCACCAACAATTCTAAAGACCAAAGAACTTGTTAAAAGAAACGAAAACATCTTGCTGAAAAGGGAGAGAAAAGCAACATGGTTAGTTCCTTCACGAGTGGAGCAGCACACACATGTATCCAATTCTGAGAAATCAGCCAAATTGCAAGTCAGAATTATACAGACATAGAGTCGATATACAAGCATTGAATAGGCAAAAATTTCCCTGCAAACCAAATAATTAAAATAGCTTGCTTAACTCATGTAATGCGTGTAAGTGTGTGAAGGCTTTCTTAAAAAGGTTATGAAATTCACTGATATATGACTTAAAGAAGCCAGATTTTCTAGACAAGAGAGAAAATCAATGAAAGATCAGTCAAAAGTCAAACCTTATCATTTTACTAGGGCCTAGCAACCCTTATCTGATACACTCTCCCTAAGATGCAGCACCTAATTGTTTTTACTTGTACCATGAAGGACAAGGTAAAATTTTTACTTGCACCATGAAGGACAAGATATAAAGTGAATTCAACACAGAAGCAGTGAATATACGCACAGAATTCAGAAGAATAACTACTTGGTTCTTGTTGGTACTGCAACCTAGAAGGAATGCTAGAATTTTTAGGCTCTAGGTTCAACTAGCATGTTTGTCATTTTAACAATCTTGTCAAAAACATCTCTCTTATTAGAATTTCCAGAACCAAGAAGTCAGAGAGGAAAGAATGTACCTTAGAGGAGCCTTGGATAATGCACAAAATCATCACATGAGAAAAGCAACTATCAATCATAAAATGAGCAGGAAGACTTTGCATATGTCAGACTTATGTTCTCAACCACATGTAAGTATAATTCATCAAAGCAAAATGAACCAATAAAAAGAATAAGAGATATGAGATAGTTGACAAACTAACCAAAAAAGAAACTTTGCCACAAATCTCCCCCCCAAATTTATTTTTTATTTTTTATTAATAACAAAAAAAAAAAAAAAACATCATGATATCAGAGGACGAGACTTAAGAACCACAAGGAAGTCTAATCCTAGCATGGAAAAGCATGTTTAAGACATGTCACAAACACCAATGGCTTTTCGAAGGGACTCAAACCTGCTACCATCCAGAGGTTTGGTAAGAATGTTAGCCAATTGGTTATCAGTGGGAATGAATGAGAAAGAAACTACTTCGGATTCCACAAGATCACGCAAGAGTGATGTCTGATGTCGATGTGCTTGGTCCGAGAGTGCTGAATAGGATTCTTGGAGATATTTATAGCACTAGTATTATCACAGTTGATAATCATGGTATCCTAAGAGAATCCATAGTCACCTAGTAGCATCTTCATCCACAGTAATTGGGTACAACAGCTTCCCGCAGCAATAAACTAAGCCTCAGCAGTGGAGAGAGAGATAGAGGCTTGTTTCTTACTCATCCAAGCTACACGATTATTTCCCACATAGAAGCAACCTCTAGAGGTGCTCTTCCTATCATCAGAATTTCCAGCCCAGTCTGCATCAAGTATCCTGCAACAACAAGATTTGTTTCCCTGGAATACCATATGCCATATAGAAGAGTATCATTTACATACCTAATGATACGCTTGACTGCAGTGGGATGAGATTCTTTAGGATTTGCCTGAAAACGAGCACAAACTCCCACACTGAAGGCAATATCAGAGCGACTGGCTGTGAGATATAGAAGACTCCCTATCATATTCCTGTATAGAGATGGATCAACTGGTTTCCTCGTAAGGTCACTACTTATCTTGACACTAGTGCTCATGGAAGTTCAGGCATGGCTCTTCCCATCTAGACTGAGCTATTTAACTAAATCCTTAGCATACTTGGATTGAGAGATGAAAATACCTTCAGCAGTTTGTTTGACTTGAAGACTAAGAAAGTAGTTCAACTCACCAATCATGCTCATCTCAAATTCCTGTTTCATCTCCTTAGAAAATTCATGGGCTAGGGAATATAGAGTTGCTCCAAAAATAATGTCATCAACATTGATTTGAGCAATGAGCTTGTGAGTACCTTGATTTCTGATGAACAAGGTTCAATCAGCTTGTCCCCTTGTAAACCCTTTGGCCAAAAGATTTGTGGTGAGACGCTCATACCATGCTGAAGGAGCCTGCTTAAGGCCATAAAGAGCTTTCTTCAGCTTGTAGACGTGATGGGGATGATGAGGATCTTGAAATCCTTTTGGCTGTTCCACATAGACTTCTTCTTGAAGAATACTGTTCAGAAAAGCACTCTTTACATCCATTTAATACTGCTTGAAACGAAGATGGTAAGCGATGGAGAGTAGAATTCTGATGGATTCTAACCTGGCAACCGGAGCAAAGGTTTCATCAAAGTCTATTCCCTCAATCTGAGTATATCCCTGGGCAACAAGACGTGCTTTATTCCTGACCACTGTACCATGTTCATCTGACTTGTTCTTGAAAATCCACTCAGTGCCAATGATGTTATGATCAGCAGGTTAGGGAACCAGATTCCAAACATCATTTCTGGTAAACTGATGGAGTTTATCATGCATAGCAGATACCCAGCTTTCATCTTGTAGGGCTTTGTCAACTTTCTTAGGTTCTGTTTGTGCAAGGTAGCAGCTGTAGGAAACTTGATTAGCTACTTCACTCTTCCAATGGATGACTCTGTTTCTTAGCCGACGCCCTTCTCCAATGGACCCAAGAAGTTGCTGGGGAGGATGGTTGAGCTTCACCCGAGACCGCTTAGGAGGATTTGTGGGATTATCCTCATCTTCAGAAGCACTGGCAGCAGTATTAGAAGCTGCAGCAATAGGAAGAGATTTAGCTGAAGACATACCTGGAAGAGTCTTAATTACGTCAGCAGACAGAATAGGTAGTTAAGCAAAAATGGGATGATTCTCTTCCCCCTCGCTCGGTGCCTCAACTTCTTCGTCGTCAATTATAACATTGATTGATTCCATTATAGTTTCTGTTCTTTTATTGAAAACTTTGTAAGCACGACTGTTTGTGGAGTACCCCAAGAATATGCCCTCATCACTTTTCGGATCAAATTTCCCAAGGTTCTCCCTATCACGAAGAATATAGCATCTACTTCCAAAAGTTTTGAAGTACTTAACTGTGGGCTTCTTACCTCGCCAAACTTCATAGGGAGTTTTGTTTGTTTCAGGCCTTAGGTAGACTTTGTTAATAATATGGCATGCAGTATCGACAGCTTCACCCTAAAAGTGTTTAGCCAAAATTTTTGAGTGGATCATTACACGAGCCATCTCTTGAATCACCCTGTTCTTTCTTTCTCCAACACCATTTTGCTGAGGAGTGATAGGAGAAGAAAATTCCTGCTTGATTCCATGCGAAAGGCTGAAATCTTCAAACTTGGCATTCTCAAATTCCCTTCCATGATCACTGCGGATCCTCTTAATCTGGCAATTTTGCTCAATTTGAATTTTCTTGAATAAATGTTGAGCTGCATCAAAAGCATTAGATTTTTCCTGAAGAAGAATAGCCCATGTATATCGAGAAAAGTCATCGACTACCACCAATATATACTTTCTCCCACCTAGACTAGCAGTTCTAGTGAGACCCATGAGATCTATATGCAGAAATTCTAAATTTCTGGAAGTAAGAATACCTGAGGTCTTCTTATGAGCTGCTCAAGTCTGCTTCCCTAGCTAGCAAGGACCACAAACTCCTTTCCCAGTCTTCTCCATTTTAGGCAGATCTTTGATAATGTCTTTGCTAGCAATCTTCAATATACCTGTGAAATTCAAATGCCCCAATCTTTGATGCCACAGTTCACCGACATCTATGGCCGCCTTATTGCAAGTAATTTGAGGATCAGATGTGAGACCAGGAAAACCATAACAGTTGTCAGCAGTTCTTTCTCCCCCTATAAGCCACTTGCCATTGCTGTCAAAGATATTACATTCCGTTTTGGAGAATTGAACCACCAAATCATTGTCACAGAATTGGTTAATGCTGAGAAGATTGGCCTTGAGCCCTTCCACATACAAAGCTTCCTGAGATGCTCCAAATCCTGGAATGTCGATGATCCCTTTTCTAATAGCCTTGGATTGGCTTCCATCTCCATAGGTGATTCTTCCTCCTTTGCCCATCTGAACTTTTTTCAGCGGAGTCTTATCAACTGTCATGTGTTTAGAGCAGCCACTATCCAAATACCACAAACAAGTATCAAGAATTTTTAAGGCAGTGTGAGTAACCAGACACAGATTATCTTCCTTTTTAATCCAGACTTGTTTGGAAGTTTTCTTCTTATTATTAGCCAAGACGAATTTTTTTTTTTCATTAGGAGTGAGGCTTTCTAACTTCTCACTAATAAGCTTAACTTGATCACTTAAGTTCTTGACTTGGTTCTCAAAACCTGGTTCACCTTCTTTAGGTACATGCGATCTATCCCATGGTTTTTGAGAACGAATCTGGAAGCAATTAGGGTGGATATGGCAACTGAAAATAAATATTGACTTCTAAAAGAACCAAGTGTGTGTTTGTGTGCAACAAAATATCTTAAATGCCGAATTTAAAGAAGACAAGATATTTGTTGACTAAGTGGAAACTCTGTTAAGAGAAAAACCACTCCCGGGCAGCTAAACCCAGGAACTCTACTATCCAAAATCAAAGCAAGTTACAAAGTACTTGTACTGACAAAACCTATTGCAGTAGTTAACTATAACATGAAGCCCATCGTGAATGCTCCCAACCAAGTCTCCTACTTGAAGGGGTCTTTAATGGATTCCTTTACCTTAGAGCCGACCCCTAAGATAGACTTCATAGGAACTGTTGAGCACACACCGGCAACGGCTAGAGAGTTAGCGGATCTTCAATTCTCCCTAAACACCCTCTTTAAGCACTATGGAATTCATTACAGAAATCATACAATTTAAAAGACAAGAGCCCTCTATTTATAGGCTTACAGAAAACCTAAATCTGCTTAAATTCAAACTTTGGCTATCGAGCGTCCTGACGGAAGTTAGCCTCGTTCAGACAATCTTTTGCGACCGCCTTCCATAACAGGTATACGTCCAGACGGCTTGGCCTAGCATCCGGATGGTCTTCACTATATCTCCTTTCCACGTTCGAACGGAAGTACGAAATATTTTGAAAAGCTGGACAGCGTCCGGATGTGCTGCCACATTGTTCGGACGTCTTGCAGAAACTTCCCAAACAGTGTCGACTGCTGAAATCCAACCCCGTGTAGAAATTGGAGAAGTTTGACCTAGCGTCCGGACGATGTTGCTCTGACATCTGGACGTCTTCAACGCTGAAGCTTATGGACACTGTGGGGCGTCCAGACGCCTTCAAAGGCTCGTCCAGACAGTTGCACAGGAACTGTTTTTTTTGTCTTGGAATTTGCATGGAATCTTCATGGACATTTTCTAGAAACTTGTGATCAGTCACATGTTTTGAAATGAACACTATCCATATACATGAAGACTCTGAATAAGGACCAATCATCCTGTTAATTTGCAACCATTACATAAAGTGTTTTTGTCATTCAAAATGTAGCCAACATAAAATACTAACAGCAACTATTGTGACAATGATGACAAGTAGGGATAGAATTATAGTTTTTATGACTAGCCCCTTTATCCCCACATGTAACCTGAGTATGATTATGAGACATACTAGGTTCAATAAACATAGTTTTATGAACAAACAAAGCATGAGAAACAGAAGCAATCTTATCAATACTCAAGTCAGAGTTAAAAGATTTGTCCAAAGGTAATTTAGAATTCATCAAATCATTTTCTATAGACTTAATTTTTTTAATAACTACATCTTTTTCAATTTCAAAATCTTTAAGTCTTTGTAAGTGATCAATGATAGACTTTTTGAAATCTTCAAATTGTTAAAACAATTCGACACAAAACCTTTGGAGTTCATCTTTTTCCATCAAATCAAAATTTACAGACATGATACAAGCAATAGAAGTCAAACTGAATAACACTTAAGAAATTAATCTTCTCAGAGTGTACCAAGCTCTGATACCAATTGAAAGTTAAGTTGACTTCTAATTTTAACAAGTGTGTGCAATAGTGTATAACAAAATATAAAAATGTGAAATTAAAAGAGACAGATATTTTATTGATGAAGTGGAAACTCGGTTAAGAGAAAAACCACTCTGGGGCAGCTAAACCCAGGATATCCACTATTCAGAAGACAAGACTAGTTACAAAGCAGTAGCACTCACATAACCTTATGCAGTGGTCGTACCTTGAACTCTGATTTGTAACCCAACACGAACGCCTCCCAACCAACTCACGTACTTAAAGGGGTCTTCAATGGAATCCTTTACCAAAGGGCCAACCCTTATGATAGACTTCAATTTAGCACATCAACAACACTTGGCAAGGCATGAGAGAGACTAACTCAGCACAATAACTCTAAAATATAACTCTCTAAGAACTACGGAATTCAATACTGAATTCTTACAATTCTCAAGCCTAGGAGCCTCTATTTATAGGCTACAGGTTCAAGTGAGAGTCTGGCTTGAAATACCTAGGCACCGTCCAGACGGTAGACACAAGGCGTTCGGACGGACAACTGTGCGATCGGCTTTCTAAATAATGCTGAAATTCTTCCCTGAATTGAGCCGCATTCAGACGGTGTTGCCCTAGTGTCCAAACGGTCATACTTTAGATGCACGTAATTTCCATATCAAGGCTTGGAGTGTCTGGACCATAACATCTGTCGACCGGACGGTTGATCTGATGCACGCAATTTCCATATATGAAGCTTGGGCGCCCGGACCATGAAGACTAACGTTCGGACGTCTGGATTTTGAATGCAAGACTTGCCTTATGAATGAGCGCGTCCGAATGGGAACACACATCATCTAGACGGTTGCAGCTATCTTCCCATATCTGTGTTTTAGAAAGAAATCCCATTGTTGATCGAACACTAAGTGGCGTCCGAACGTGCTGTTGAGACGTCCGGACGGATTCAAGTTGGGACAGTTCGAAGCTTCTCGACACATAGGAAAGTCCGGACAGAAAGTTCTTGTCATTCGGACGAATGATGCTTGGATAGTTGAGTGTTTGGACAGAATATCACGTCGTCCAGACAGTTGTAAGGGAACCAAATTTAACCGCCTTGAAATCCACACAAAGTCTTCTTGAATAACAAAACAGAAGTGTAGACTCTAGATAAAGCATCTTCCCTGTATAAAAGCATCATTACATAGAAGTAGGGTGGGTAATTAGGGTTCATGGGTCGGGTTCGTGTCAACCCGTCCGACCCGATTACATAAACGGGTCTAGCACGAACCCGACCCGATCACGACCCAATAAATAATAGGGTAACCCGAACACGACCCGATCAATAATCGGGTAAGCCGAACACGACCCGATAAACACGACTAATAATCATGTGACCCGTTTACCCGACCCGACCCGACATCAATTTCATAATATGCATGTTTTTTCATATGCTTTTTACCTTCAAATTTCAATTGCCAGTTTATTTTTTTACCTTCAAATTTCAAATTTCAATTTGGCTAGAATGTCACACTACGTTGTCTAACCACAAGAAATATAATTTAACTTTTATTGTATTAATGAGTATCTCATTTAATTTTATTAACACATTTTGCAATTTTTGCTAGCATTTGATGATAGTATTATTTATGGTGGTAGGCTGGGGATGAATTATAAAACTCTAATTTTTGGATTCCAACCATCACTAATATATATGCACCAAGAATATTGATCCGACCTCTATATTAAGAAATAAAAACTAGAATCTCCTTTAAGTATATAATATTTTTTTAATAAAATATTTAAGGTCCTACAATATTTTTAACTCATGCAAGATTAAATTAAAATATTACATTAACTACCCATTTTAATTTGCAGTCTTGAAAAACTTTTGTATAATATTTTGGACACTATATATGGGATAAAAATATCATATCAACTTGATTGTTAATCGATCAATTAATCATATCTTATCCTTTTTTTCTTTTTTCTTTTTTCTGGTATTTTCGTAAAAGTTTTGCAGTTTGGAGCGTTAGGGAGAACATGTGTATATCAACTTAACATCACTTTACAGACAATATTTAATTATCTATATTCTGTTAAAATTTAAGAGGAATACAAAAAGAAAAATGCTAAGCTGTTCCTCTCAAATTAAACTTAACTAAACATAACTAAAAATTTTGCAACTTGTAAGGGCAAAATAGAATTCAGTTTCAGTTAATTAGTAAGGGCAAAACAAAACCTTAATTAAAACAAATCCCATAAAAAGAGCTCATCCACATATAAGCCAATGTCAAGGAATATTAATAGAATTTGTTCCTGATGAACTTGGAACATCATTGGAATTGAAATTCAAAGTCAAAATATCTTCTTCAGGCTCATCAAACTTCATTTGTGTCAATTCTACATTAAAAGATAAGAGGAATTAGTGTAATAAAAAAAATAATATAAGTTAATGAAAAAAATAAATATACAAATAACAAATATTACATTTCTCTTCAAATAACCAATCCCGAGTGCATACTAGTGCCTCAACAATATCAGGTTTGAGCAAACTCCTATATTGATCAATTACACGTCCACCAACACTAAAAGTAGATTCTAAAGCAACAGTAGAAATAGGAATGCTCAAAACATCATGAGCCATAGTAGCTACTATAGGATAACGAAATTCATTTCCTTTCCAATATGAAAGAATGTCAAAATCTCCATTCTCATCAATTATCAGTCTGGGTTCATCCAAATAAAGTTCTAATTGATTCTTATTTGCTTGAACATTATTCCCGCCAGAACTATAAAACGCCTACAATTAAAAAAGGATAACGTGAACATAATTTACTAAGTAGTTAGAAGCATATATATTATATTCTAAGTTACTAGCAATAACACATAAGTCACAAAATAAACATATAATTTTACCTTCATCGTTGCGGAAGTCCGCTTGACAGCCTTGACTTGTGGTTGGGGTACTTGGGAATTAACATGTCTTGCATCAAGAGATATGGCGCTTGAAGATGTAGATGAGGAACCACCGTACTCCATAAAAAGATAGACCAATTTATCACGAACATGACAATACTCTCTAGAATTATTAACTCCATAAAGCCTCGAATAACAAAAATTTACAAGTTCAAGCTTGTAACGAGGATCGAACACAACTGCAAGAGCCAACACTACACTCAATTCTGACCAATATTTCTCAAATTTAGAGAGCATTTGTGTTGCCATTAATCTATTATATTCATCTTCGCTCTCAACTTCTTCCTTCAAGGTTACATAAATGTCAAAAATCACAGGAAAGTAGAGGTTGGCTGTGGGATACTTGGTACCAGAAAACTCACATGTAGCATGGTAAAAAGGAGCCAAAAAACAACATATATGAGTCGCTTGTTCCCACTCAGGTGTAGTAGGGAAATGCTTATAGTTTGAATCAATCATCTCTAAATAACTAAAAGCACTTCGATAATGAATAGCAGTCTCAAGCATAAGATATGTAGAATTCCATCTGGTTGGCACATCTTGTTTTAGCCCCTTTCTACTATCCAATGACATTTTATTCACAGCCAAAAGGAAATTTTGTTTTCTCATTTGTGATCATCTAACATACTTCACACTGTCACGGATCTTTTGAAAAGCACTATCAATCTCTTTCAAACCATCTTGAACTATCAAATTAAGAATGTGTGCACAACAACGAATGTGAAAAAACTCGCCTTCACAAACAAGGGCTTTCTTTATGTTCAATTGATTTCTTAATACACCAACACAAACATCATTAGAAGAAGCATTATCCAATGTTATACTGAAAACCTTGGTCTAAATCCCCCACTCTTCTAGGAAATTATACGTCTTTTCACACAAAGATATACCATTATGTGGCGGGGGCATGAATGAAAAGTTTAACACCCTTTTAGTTAAGACCCAATTCTTGTCAATAAAATGTGCTGTGAGACGCATATATCCATCAGTAGTCAAAGAAGTCCACAAATCAGATGTTAAACAAATCCTACCAGGACAACCATTCAACATAAATTTAACCTTTTGCTTCTCCCTCATATGCAAATTTTTCAAATCAGCCTTAAGGGTATTCCTAGAAATAAGGGGTGCATCAGGATGCAAGTATTTTATAATCTCTCTCCAGCCCTCATACTCAACAAATCGAAAAGGCAAATCATGCTTAATGACCAAAGCAACCAACAGTTCTCTAAATTTGTTGGGACTAAATTTAGAGTTACTTACAGACAGAGATCCCTGACTTCTAGATAAGAGCATCTGCCCAACATCACGAGTGTTTCTCCTCGGACAATTGTCTATGTGGAGCTTCAAATTTCCAGTTCCATAAGTACTTGGAGCCAAGTATACAGTACCACACAACTTGCATTTTGCCTTTAACTTCTCACCCTCCTTACCATGAATGGCATCAAAATGTTCCCAAACGGCTGAAGTCCTCCTACGCTTGTGGCCTTTTCCCTCTTTCTCCACACAAACAGAGTCATCTTCTTCTTCTATTGTAGTCAATTCAACCACATCATCCTCAAAGTCTCTAACAATATCATCACCAAGTACTTCATTACTCATCTGCACATATCATTATTAGTAAATTAGTTCTTCAATCCAAATTAGATAGTACATAAAATTAGCTCACAAAGACAACTTGGAACTTAAAAGGCTAATAATCTTACCTGCTCAGGCTGCTCTTGATCTTGATTCATGATTGGACACAAGTCACACAATAGATGAGTTGTATATGCTACTTCGTTTGTCTATACTTGAGAACTTCCAAAATCGTTTTTTTTTTTTTACTTTTTTTCCTCAAAGTAATGTCATCTCACAAAAACGAAGAGACTCTTCTGCACTCCCAGCAACCAAAGGCACTCTACAAGTCTACATTATATCAAACACAAGGAGAATTTCTCTGCAACCAAACAAAAAACTCCCCATACACATATTTCTCTATTTTTTATCCAACCCCACATTTTAAAAGCAACTGAATAGAATCCCGGACATATATAGCAAGTGATTAAACTAAAATACATTGAGGTATCATAAACTTGTGAATTTTCAAAAACCTTTTTTTTTACTTGCTTTCCATGAAGCAACCTCATCTCAGTATCTCACACAAACAAAGTGACCATTTTGAATTCCCATTAACCAAATCCCACATCCACCTTATACCAAACGCACACATATTTTCTAAGCAACCAAACAGATATCACAGGGCATATACTCTAACATACATTAAAGCATCATATAATTTTATAAAATTTCAAAAACATTTTTTAACTTGATTTTTACTCGAATCAACATCAACCACATTTCACAGAAACCAGACTACCATTTCCTATTCCCAGCAACCAAATCCCAAACTCGACTTTCTACCAAAACACATAGCTTTTCTCAGACGTGCAAAACAAGCAGACACCATTACCTTCTCCTGGTACCGCTTATTTTTTTGCTACTTCTTTTTTTATTGTATACTGTGAGAGAGGGAGCTCATCAGGAACTTCTTCTTGCTAAGCAAAGACAATATAATCAGGCGAGTCTTGATGGGTAAGAGAGGGGGGAGGGAAAAGTTTGGCGCAGAGAGAGGGGGAAAAAGCCGGATGGTTGGCGGTCGGGCGTGCAGAGTGCGGGCGGGCGGCGTACGGGCGGGCAGGCTACTGGCCAGTGGGCTAGGGTTCGCACATCCCAGAATCGCAAAATCACTGTGATTCACATAACAGAATGGGCATCCGACATTTCGTAACTTTCTGTTTCGGGTTACTAGGTTAGGTTTTTTTTTTAAAAATACAACCGAGTCATAATTGTGTTGACCCGATTTCGACCCAAACCCGATTTTCCCGCGTCATGTTCGTGTCGGGTTCGCGGGTCGTGTCAAAAATTGCCAACCCTACATAGAAGTGATTTTGTCCAACATAATGTAGCAAATTAGACACCAACAAATGGGAATGCTTTAAAATGGTAAATTATCCAAATAACCTTAAGTGGATAAGTATAAGTTAGTAGACTTATATAACATATAAATGTAATATAAATCCATTATGTGGCAACTTAGTGACTAATTCACCCATCCATATACACATAGTACTTATGTGTATTAATGGATTAGGTTTAAGTGTTGTATGTGTATATTTATATACATATACATATACAAATATATGACTTATATATATATATATATATATATATATATACACACACATATGTATATACATGTATATATGTGTATACATATGTACACACATGTGTATATGTATACATATGTGTGTATATACAGGTGTATATATATATATATATATACACATATGTATATACATGTGTATATATATACATATACATATATATAAATATACATACATATATATATATATATATATATACATATATATATATATATATATATATATATATATATATATATATATATATATATATATATATATACATATATATATATATATATATATATATATATATATATATATACATATATATATATACATATATATATATATATATATATATATATATATATATATATATATATAGCTAAGGAAAATAGTAACCACACTTAAGTGTTAATAAACAAGATAAGATGCAAACCGATAACCAATGATTAATCTAATAGTAGCTAAGGGTACCTAGCTAGCTTTAGATGCGGGTGATGCGACGCGTGAGCATGTGGATAGTATTAGTGTCATAGAGTACAGAGTTCAATAGCATAGTCTAACGCTATAAATGTTTGCAGGCTCGTATCATGATTGGAGACTTCGACTTGTTCTCCAATGTAGAGTTCAAGTAACAAGAATCCAAGGGAATCTTCAAGTCAAGAGTCCAATGTAGCCAAAGGTGAGTATTTGTTGTGCAAATTTTAATGTACTCGCAAGTGCACGAATCGTTTGCAATATAGTGTTATGCAAGTGCGAGGTCGATCCCACAGGGAATTGTATTGCAAAAATTAATCTCTATTCAAACTAATCCTATTTTAACCTAGTTCCAAATTTAGGGATTTTTAACAAAAGAAAACATAGACAAAATTAATGAAAATAAAGGGGTCTAGGGTTTTGGAATCCACACTCACCAAATCATAGCAACCTATTCTCATGCTCATCACACATATTTGAAGTTTTCACATGCAAAACTTAGGTATGCTCTACTTTGCTTCAAAAGTTGTTTAAATCATTCGATAAATCCATACTTGCACAAATCACAAAAGATATATAGTTTTGACTAAATCATCAAATGTATCCATGGAATGAAACACAACAAATATCCAACATTTTGATAAATGAAAACCCAAGCCATCAATTTAATGAAACTATATCAAATCATCACTTGTATCCGGAAATCACAAGAGATATCCAACAATAATCTCAATAATCGAAGTAGAACAATGAGAAATTAAAACCCATAAACTCAAATAGCATAAACAAGCATGGAAACTTAGTCTCTCTTCAATGGTGAGGTCTCATCCTCAACCCTAGACGAAATTTCAGCTACACATAACTAAAGAAAGCATAAATAAACAACAAGAATGCATTAAAATCAAAGAAACTTACAAAGGATTGAAGTTCTAGGTCAAAATCAAACCAAAAATCCTAAACTACAGTGAGAACGGCGCCTAGGGCGCTCCCGAGCGGCCTCCCTTTTCAAAAATGAGAAAAGAATGGTATTTATAGAGTTAGCTAGGGTTTCTGAAATTCCAGCTCTGCATAAATTCGATCAATCGACTTGAGATTCGATCGATCGACTTACCAGCAATTCTGAATTTCCAGCCTTTTATGTATTTTCACTTGAAAATTACCATTTTTCTCTTAATGTCTTGCAAAAACGCAAAAACACCAAAACTAACCAAAACATCAGAAAATAACAAAGCTAAAGGTTTAACTAATGTAAATTAAGGGGTCCAAATATACACTTTTTGGCACTCATCAAATACCCCCAAACTTACACTTTATACACCTTAATTTACATTAGTTAAATTAAGGGGTCCAAATGTAGCCAAATACACCTAGTACTTGTGAGTTGGTAGGCCAGAGGGTAGTAACTCTTGGCTGAGATGTGTGGTAGGCCAAAGAGTTTGTTAGTTTGTGATTGGCTACATTCTGATTGGACAAAATCACTTATGTGTAAAGATGCTTTTTAACAGGGATTCCACTATTCAGAAGTGCTTCAGAAGATTCTGCACTGTTTTCAAGTAAGAGATTTCTGTTCCCTACCAGCCGTCCGGACGACGTGCCATACCGTTTGGACGCCTGACAAACCAAAGCATCATCCGTCCAGATGACGTGGATTTCCGTTCGGACAATCATCTGTATCGAGAAGCTTCTGTTCCAGCTTGCATCCGTCTGGACGACTCAACATCTGGTCCGGACGACTCTCAGTGATCGAGCTTCATATTTTCTTCCCAAAAGCAAATATGGGAAGATTGCTGCAACCGTCAGAACGACGAGGATTCCCGTACGGACGCGCTACTCCTTAAAGGCAAGTTCGCAATTCAAACACAACCGTCCGAACGCCGGTCTACCATGGTCCGGACACTCGTACAACAGATATGAAAATTGTGTGCAGCAAATCAACTATCCAGATGGCCTTCCCCAATGGTCAGGACGCGCGAAGCCTTAGTAAGGAAATTACTTGCAGCGGACGTGCGACCGTCCAGATGACAGTGCCTCACCGTCCAGACGCGGCTCTCAAACAGGAAAGATTTTAAGCAAAAATCTCAAAATTTTGGTCACACAGTTGTCCGTCCGGACGACCTAGGACCACCGTCCGGACGGCACCCAGCTTTATCAAGCCAAACACTCATTTAAGTCCTTAGCCTATAAATAGAGGCCCCTGTGCTTAAGAACTTCAAGAATTCGGTATTGAATTCCACTAGAGCTTAGAAAGTTATTTTGTGAGGATATTGAGCTGATTTGTTCTCTCTAAAGTCGTTGTCGTGTATGCTGTTGCTGCACTTAAATTGAAGTCTATCTTAGGGGTCGACCCTAAGGTAAAGGATTCCATTGAAGACCCCTTCAGGTAGGAGACCTGGTTGGGAGGCGTTCGTGTTAGGTTACACATTAGAGAGCAAGGTACTACCACTGCATCAGGGGTATGTGAGTGTTACTATCTTGTATCTAGTCTTGTCTTCTGAATAGTGGATATCTTGGGTTTAGCTGCCCCAGAGTGGCTTTTCTCATCTCGAGTTTCCACTTCGTTAACAAAAATTCTTCTGTTATTTATTATTTTGTTAACACATTACGCACACACACACACTTGCTTTTATTGTAAAAGTCAAATTCATTTTTCAATTGCTATCAGAACTTGGTACACTCTGAGAAAATTAATTTCTTGAGTGTTATTTTTTACTTCTATCATGTTTGATTTGAGTATGGATAAAGTTGCTTCTAATTCTCATGCTATGCCTGTTCATAGAACTATGTTCATTAAACCTAGCATGTCTCATAATCATACTTAAGATAAAGGGGCAAGTCATTCTATAGCTACAAGTCACCACTGCGGTGTAAATGGTCATATTTGCCCTAATTGCTTCCATATTCGTTCTCAAAAACCTTTGAATAAATCTCATGTTCCCAGAAAAGATGAACCAGGTTTTGAAGAACAAGTAAAGACGTTAAGTGAGCAAGTTCAACTCATTAGTGAGAAGTTAGCTTACCTCTCCCCTAATGAACAAAGATCTGTCCTAGTTAATAATCATAAGAAAGCTTCCAAACAAGTCTGGGTCAAAAAGGAAGATAATCTGTGTTTAGTTTCTCATACTGAACAGAAAATTCTTGATACTTGTTTGGGGTATTTGGATAGTGGTTGTTCTAAACACATGACAGGTGACAAGACTTTACTGAAAGAGATTCAGATGGGCAAAGGTGGACGGATCACCTATGGAATGGTAGCCAATCCAAAGTCGTTGGAAAAGGAATCATCGACATTCCAGGTCTCGGAACATCTCAGGAAGCTTTGTATGTAGAGGGGCTCAAGGCAAATCTCCTCAACATCAGCCAATTTTATGACAATGATCTGGTGGTGCAATTCTCCAAGAAGGAATGTAATATATTTGACAGCAATGGCAAATGGCTCATGGGGGGAGAAAAAACTGCTGATAATTGCTATGGTCTTCTCGGTCTTACTACAGATCCTCAGATTTTCTGCAAGAAGGCAACCATAGATGACAGTGAACTGTGGCACCAAATGTTAGGGCATCTAAATTTCTCTGACATGTTAAAGATTGCAGGCAAAGACATTGGTAAAGATCTGCCCAAAATGGAGAAGACTGGGAAAGGAATTTGTGGTTCTTGCCAATTAGGGAAACAGACTCAAGCCGCTCATAAGATGAACTCAGGTATTCAAACTTCCAGAAATTTAGAATTACTGCACATGGATCTCATGGGTCCCACTAGAACTGCTAGTCTAGGTGGGAAAAGGTATATATTGGTAATTGTGGATGATTTCTCTCGATATACATGGGCTATTCCTCTTCGGGAAAAATCTGATGCTTTTGATGCAGCTCAGCACCTATTCAAGAAGATTCAGGTTGAGCAAAATTGCCAGATTATGAGAATCCTCAGTGATCATGGAAGAGAATTCAAAAATTCCAAGTTCAAAGAATTCTGTTCTCGTATGGAATCAAGCAGGAATTTTCTTCCCGCATGACTCCTCAACAAAATGGAGTAGTCAAAAGAAAGAACAGGGTAATTCAGGAGATGTCTCGTGTGATGATCCACTCAAAGAATCTTGCTCAACACTTCTAGGGAGAAGCAATAAACACTGCATGTCATATTATCAACAGGGTCTACCTAAGGCCTGAAACAAGCAAGACTCCATATGAAATTTGGCGAGGTAAAAAGCCCACGGTAAAGTATTTCAGAACTTTTGGAAGTAAATGCTATATCCTTCGTGATAGGGAGAATCTTGGGAAATTTGATCCAAAGAGCGATGAAGGCATATTTTTGGGATATTCCTCAACCAGTCGTGCTTACAGAGTTTTCAATAAAAGAATAGAGACTGTGATGGAATCCATTAATGTTGTCATTGATGATGAAGAGGTTGAAAGACCAAGTAGCGGGGAAGAAAATCAGCTCGTCTTAGTTGAAGTTACAGGCGGATCAATTGATAATATCAAGGGTTCTCCAAGTGTGTCTCTGGATGAGCCTCCTTCCCCTCCCACAGCTTTGGATACAACTTCCAGTGCTTCCGAAGATGAAGATACTCCTGCAGATTCTCCCAAGCAGTCATGGGTGAAGCACAATCCTCCTCCTCAGCAGCTTCTTAGGACCATAGATGAAGGGCGTAGGCTAAGAAGAAGAGTCATTCAGCCTACCAGTGAAGTAGCTAATCAAGTCTCCTACAGCTGCTACCTTGCACAAACAGAGCCCAAGAAAGTTGATGAAGCATTTCAAGATGAGGGCTAGATATCTTCCATGCATGAAGAGCTCCATCAATTCACCAGAAATGATGGTTGGACCTTGGTTCCCCATCCTGCAAAACAGAACATCATTGGTACCAAGTGGATCTTCAAGAACAAAACTGATGAGCATGGTACTGTGGTCCGAAATAAAGCTCATCTTGTTGCCCAGGGATATACTCAGATAGAGGGAGTAGACTTTGATGAAACCTTTGCCCTGGTTGCCAGGTTAGAATCTATCCGAATTCTTCTCTCCATTGCTTGCCATCTTGGGTTCAAGTTGTATCAGATGGATGTAAAGAGTGCATTTCTGAACGGTGTTCTTCATGAAGAGGTTTATGTAGAACAGCCGAAAGGATTCCAAGATCCTCAACATCCCCATCATGTGTACAAGCTGAAAAAGGCTCTATATGGGCTTAAGCAGGCTCCTCGGGCATGGTATAAGCGTCTCACCACTTATCTCCTGGCAAAGGGATTTACAAGGGGACAAGACGATCGAACCTTGTTCAACAGAAAACAAGGTACTCACAAACTCATTGCTCAAATATATGCGGATGAAATCATTTTTGGAGCTACCTTAGAATCTCTTGCCCATGAGTTTTCTGAAGAAATGAAGCAGGAATTTGAGATGAGCATGATTGGGCAGCTGAACTATTTTCTTGGCCTTCAAGCCAAGCAAACTACTGAAGGCATCTTCATCTCTTAGTCCAAGTATGCTAAGGATCTGGTCAAACGGTTTGGTTTAGATGGGAAAAGTCGTGCCCAAACTCCCATGAGCACCAGTGTCAAGATTAGTAGTGATCTTGCAGGAAAATCCGTTGACCCATCCCTTTACAGGAGTATGATAGGGAGTGTAACGCCCCGCTTTTTACAAAGAGGTGTAGGTGATTTTTTCAAATTTCACGTGACGTTACTACAACATCTTCAGAGTTAAGATTTGGCAGCGGAATAAAAAGGGTATCCAACTAGTTTGGAATGAATAACACGACAGAGCTTCTAACTGAAATACTTCTAGACGTTCGTAAAGAAAATGTTTAGACAAATACATGTAAACATGTGTCAATAGTGACACAGGAGAATACATGGAAATTATTAGCAATCTTGTCAACATAAAATGTTATAAACACAGAAAACTATAAACAAAATGCAAACTATGCGTCCTTAGCTTTAAAACCTCTTGAGCTCTAATCCTTGTCTATCAACCTGCACCATTATACATATATATAGAAACAAAAACACCAAAACACTAAAGTGAGTCCACTGTTTCAAATAATAATACGAGTGCTGATTTATTTAATTAATGCAACACAATGCAATGGCCATATAATCACATGTATATACAAAATATAATCTATGATCACGAATCATAGACATAAAATGAACATAAACGTAATCATAAAGCAATGACAGTTTTAAGTGTAGAGTTTTAGATATTTCCCTTTTTCCACTCCTCTGTTGGCCTAGGCGCGGTTAGCATTTTATTTGAAGCCTGGGCTTCCTCCCCTTTAACTTTTAATTATTTTCTTTGGGAGCCTAGGCTCCTGGAAACCTCGGTTTCCCTAGTGACCTAGGTACACCAGTTTTTGTATTTATTAGCCTCTTTTTAGGTACCTCCTCATTCACTGAGAACCTAGGAACTCATGTGAAGCCTCATGTACCCACTGTGGATCTAGATCCAGCAGTTTGTCATTAGACAGATTATTAAAAATAATAAAACATGCAAAGCCACATGTGCAAACAAGTAAATAAAGCAGTAAGCATATATTATAGGAAAAGTCAACCAGCTTCGTCCTCAGTAAGTATAGAAATACTTACAGCCTTTTTAATGCAGTTCTCAAAATGGCTCATTCTCTGCAATAAATATATATTTATACACAAAGTGTTAACATCATTACTTGTGATTATACGCTTAGGTACACTTAATCATTTTAGTTTGGAAAACCACTTAACATAATATACTTTAATAAGACAATTACCAAAATACCCGATTCTAGACCTAACCAAATCACTCCCAATTGTGTAACATGCATTCATGTTGGCCGAATCATCGACACTGTCGAAACTTCCCAATATCAAAGCATAATAGCAACTAAAACAATACCTAATAGCTAAAACCTACGCATATAGAAATTGGTCCAACCTCATCTAACACAATTTTGGCCAAAAATCATCAAACCAACATAAATATGATACTCACAAGAGCCACAACTCAACTTAGCTAACTCCTAAATCACAACTCATAATCCCCACGACTAGACACATGAACGGTATACACCAAAAATACCATTAATCCAACCCAAACATATTCATATAGAAAATCCACAAGAAATCGGTCAACAGTAAAGGTATACACACATCAAGACTTCAAGAACAGCCACCCATTCGGTTAGAGCACTGAAAAATTGTCAACACCCCAAAATACCAACACATAGCCAAAACAGGGGACACACTAATTCAACTAGAAAAGATGAGAACTAGAGTAAATCAAAATCAATATATACTCACACTTACAACTATAATCGGCCAAAACAGGGGTTAGAGATCAAGCTTTAACAAACCCATTCAAAATCAGTGAAGAACAACCGAACAACAACACAAGAATACTCTAAAATTAACAATCTAAAATACACAACCATCTTAACAATGATCCAATACAAAAGCACAAGAAATCATCAAGAATTTCTGTTTAAGGTTGGAGGAATTCACCGAAAAACATCTCTAGGCTTCACCTGAAATTTCACCGGAAAATCGCCCCTGGAAATCACCGGATTATCGCCACTGGGAGTCGCCGGATTTCCTGGACAGAACTACCAGAAATCGCCACTGGGCCTCGTCGGAGGGTCGGGTTTCTACTGGGTTTGACGGGTTTCGGTTCTGGGTCCACTGGAAGCTTGGCCTCCGATCGGGTCTTCTCCGGGCTTCTCCCGGTTTCACTCTCAGTTTCGGTTTCTCTCCCTCTCACGATCAGCGTCTCTTCTCTTTCTCTCTCTCTGATTCTCTTTCTCCCTCTGTCTCTTAATCTCTCTCGGTGAGAAATAGAAAAGAAGAACAAAAGGAGAAGAAAGAAGAGAAAGGGCAAAAAGGATCGGGTCTCTCTCCTCGCAGATTATCTCTCACTCTCACCGTCTCTCTCTCTCTCTCTCTGTTTCAGATAGAAGAGGAAAGAAGAAGAAATTAAAAGAGAAGAGAAAAGAAAGGTAATTTTCTTCTATGTTCTCTCTTTATTTCTCTCACTCGATCTCCCTTCCTCCCATGATCGTCTCATTATCTGAGACTCGGATGGAAAAGGGAAAAGAAAGAGTAAAAGAAAGAAGAGAGAATGGAGAAAGAACAGAAATTTGAAAGGGTATGAAATTTGCTTGAAGGAGGGGTTTAATTTATAGAAGTAATAAACTATGGTTAATTTTTACCTCAGTTAAATTAACACGAGTTAAAAGTAAAATTTCGGATTAACTCATGGTTAAATTTACCTTAGTTAGACTAACTTTAGTTAACCTTAAAAATATCTAGTTAACCCAAGGTTAGTTTTTATCTAGTTAGGTTAACTTGAGTTACTCTTTAATAATATATATATATATATATAGTTAACCCTTGGTTAGTTTTTATCTAGTTAAATTAACTAGAGTTACTTTTTAATAAAAACTAACCATTAATAATCATGAGTATCTTTATATAAAATCTTTTTCATTAATGATTCACTAGGGTGTAATTTTAAATCCGTTTTGAGTCCAGTTCGTTTCATAAATAATGTTAATTTTTGAATAACATTATTACACTAATGATATTATTATACTAAATAATATTAGGCCAAAATAATATTATATGTCAATAATATTATCACAAAATATAATAATAATAGGAATATTATTATTCCAATTAATTTACTAAATATTTAGGTTTTGGAACAGATGGCACATAAAGATGCAATTTATCAGAATAATGTCGATCGAGCGACTTTAAAGACGATCGAGCGATTATCAATTGACAGGTTGATCGAGCAATAGATATTGTTGATCGAGCGATGATAGAGAAATAAGTCGATCGATCGGCATAAGTGGTCGATCGAGCGATTGATCACCTCGGGTTTTAAATTCTATTTAAGGCGTCCTGTCTTAAAATCTGGGGTATTATAGGGAGTCTCCTATATCTTACAGCCAGCCGACCAGACATTGCCTTCAGTGTGGGAGTTTGTGCTCGCTTTCAGGCAAATCCTAAGGAATCTCATCTCATTATAGTCAAGCGTATCATCAGGTATGTAAATGATACCCTTCCTTATGGCATTTGGTATTCTAGAGAAACAAATCTTGTTGTTGCAGGATACTCTGATGCAGACTGGGCTGGAAATGCTAATGATAGAAAGAGCACCTCAGGAGGATGTTTCTTTGTTGGAAACAATCTTGTAGCTTGGATGAGCAATAAACAAGCCTCTATATCTCTCTCCATTGCTGAGGCTGAATATATTGTTGCGAGTAGCTGTTGTACCCAATTACTATGGATGAAGACACTACTAGGCGACTACGGATTCTCTCAAGATACTATGATTATCAACTGTGATAATACTAGTGCTATCAAAATCTCCGAGAATCCAGTTCAGCACTCTCGGACCAAGCACATCGATATCAAACATCATTTCCTGCGTGATCTTGTGAAATCCGAGGTAGCATCTCTTTCTTTCATCCTCACTAACAACCAATTGGCTGACATTCTTACCAAACCTCTAGATGGTAGCAGGTTTGAGTCCCTCCAGAAAGCCATTGGTGTTTGTGCCATGTCCTAGACATGCTTTTCCATGCTAGGATGAGATTTTTTTCTTGTCCTCTAATAGCATGATGTTGTTTTTGTATTTTAAAAAAAAAAAAAAATTAGGAGTTTTGTAGCAAGTTGGTCCTTTCTAAGGTATGTCAGCTATCTCATGTATTTTATTTGGGCTCTTAGTTCATTATGCATTGATGAATTATTCTTACATATGGTTGAGAACATAAGTCTGACATATGCAAAGTTTTCCTGCTCACTTATAATGGTTGATAGTTTCTTTCCTCATGCGATGAAAATGTGCACTTTCCACGACTCCCCTAAAGGTACATCTTTCCTTCTCTGACTTTGTATTTCTAGAGTTTTTGGATAAGAGAAGAAGTCTTTGATAAGATAGCCAAATTGACCACATGCTAGTTGAACCTAGAACCTAAAAACTCTGGCATTCTCTCTAGGTTGCAGCACCATAAGAATCAAGCAGTACAACTTATGACTTTTGTGCTGTAATTGTATGTTCATTGCTTATGTGCTGATTTTGCTATATGCCTTGCCCTCTATGTGCAAGTAAAAATTTACCTTGTCCTTCATGGTACAAGTAAAACAATTGTGTGCTGCATCTTAGGGGGAGTATATCAGATGAGGGTGACTAGGCCCTAGTAAGTTATAAGGTTTGACTTTTGACTTATCTATCACTGATTTTCTCTCTTGTCTAGAGAATCTGGTTGCTCTTTGTCATATCTATGATAGTCATACCTTATGGGAAACGTCTTCACACACCCATACATTGCATGAGCTGAGAAAGCTATTTTCATTGTTATGTTTGCAAGGGAATCTTTGCTTATCATATCCTTGTCTATCGACTATATGTTTGCATAGATCAAACATGTTCTTTGACTATTTTCTCAGACAGGAATACATGCATGTGCTATTGTACTTATGAAGGACATGACCTTGCTGCTCTTCTCTCTGCTCAGCTTGATGTTTCCATATTTTGTCCTTTTTCTTGAGAAACTTGTGGACTTTATATTACTCTGTTTACCCTGGTCCTTCTGAGACTGTTAGGGGGAGTAATTTTTGTTATGGTTGGTTTTCATTACTCTATTTTAGCCTTTGTGACAAAAATGGGGAGTAATTTTTATTTTTTGGACCGAGAATGTATTTTCAAACCGGTCAAGTGATTTTTGTCCCAGAATGACCAAAGGGGGAGTTTGTTAGTTTGTGATTGGCTACATTCTGATTGGACAAAATCACTTATGTGTAAAGATGCTTTTTAACAGGGATTCTACTATTCAGAAGTGCTTCAGAAGATTCTGCACTGTTTTCAAGTCAGAGATTTCGGTTCCCTGCCAGCCGTCCGAACGCTCATCTGTCCATAGTTCCAGCCGTTCGGACGACATCCCATACCGTCCGGACGCCCAACAGACCAAAGTATCATCCGTTTGGACGACGTGGATTTCCGTCTGAACACTCATTTGTATCGAGAAGCTTCTATTCCACCTTGCATCCGTCCGGATGACTCAGCAGCTCGTCCGGACGACTCTCAGTGATCGAGCTTCAGATTTTCTTTCCAAAAGCAAATATGGGAAGATTGCTGCAACTGTCCAGATGATGTGGATTCCCCTCCGGACGCGCTACTCCTTAAAGGCAAGTTCATAATTCAAACTCAACCGTCCGGATGCCGGTTTACCATGGTCCGAACTCGCGTACAACAGATATGGAAATTGCGTGCAGCAGATCAACCGTCTGGGCGGCCTTCCCCCATGGTTGGGACGGACGAAGCCTTAGAAAGGAAATTTCTTGCAGCGGACGTACGACCGTCCGGACGACAGTGCCTCACCGTTCGGACGCGGCTCTCAAATAGGATAAATTTTTAGCGAAAATCTCAAAATTTTGGTCGCACAGTTGTCCGTCCGGACGTTGCCCAGCTTTATCAAGCCAGACTCTCATTTGAGTCCTTAGCCTATAAATAGAGGCCCCTGTGCTTGAGAACTGCAAGAATTCGGTATTGAATTCTACTAAAGCTTAGAGAGTTATTTTGTGAGGATATTGAGCTGATTTGTTCTCTCTAGAGCCGTTGCCATGTGTGCAGTTGCTGCGCTTAAATTGAAGTCTATCTTAGGGGTCGGCCCTAAGGTAAAGGATTCCATTGAAGACCCCTTCAGGTAGGAGACCTGGTTGGGAGGCGTTCGTGTTAAGTTACACATTAGAGAGTAAGGTACGACCACTACATTAGGGGTATGTGAGTGTTACTATCTTGTATCTAGTCTTGTCTTCTGAATAGTGGATATCTAGGGTTTGGCTGCCCCGGAGTGGTTTTCCTCATCTCGAGTTTCCACTTCATTAACAAAAATTCTTGTGTTATTTATTTCCCGCATTATTATTTTTGTTAACACTTTGTGCACACACTTGCTTTACATTAGAAGTCAATTTCAATTTTCAATTGGTATTAGAGCTTGGTACACTCTGAGAAGATTAATTTCTTGAGTGTTATTTATTTCTGACTTCTTTTGATCATAATGTCTCAAACTCTTAATTTTGTTCCTGCCTTTGATGGTACAAACTACGGCTATTGGAAGGCACGTATACGTTTCTTTCTGAATTCTATTGACTGTTGGAGTATTGTTGAAATTGGTTGGACTAAACCAGAGGAAACAACACTTGAACTAGTCCTTCAGAAGAAAGCACGCCTTTCAAATGATAAAGCCCTCCATGCTCTGTGCCAAGCACTTTCTCCATCTGAATTCGCAAAAATCTCAAATTACGAATCAGCCCAAGAAGCATGGAAAATCTTGGAAACAACATATGAAGGCAAGAAACTTGTTAAATCTGCCAAACTTCAAATGTTGATTTCAAGATTTGAAGAAATTAAGATGTTGGAAGAAGAGACCTTTGAAGAGTTTTACTCCAAGATGAGTGACCTGAGAAACTCCATGGTGAGTCTTGGGAAACCTATCTCGGATGTAAAACTCATCCGAAAGACTTTAAGATCTTTGCCTGAGCATTTCAGGATCAAGGTGACCACCATTGAGGAAAGCAAGGATCTTGAGGAGATGAAGATTGAAGAGTTGGTGGGATCTCTTCAAACATATGAGCTGTCTCTGCCCCCGGTCAAGAAGTTGAAGACCATAGCCCTAAAGGCCTCCAAGAAGAAGGTAGAAGCCTCATCTGAAGATGACTCTAAGGATGAAGAAAAAGCTGTGGCTATGTTAGCCAAGAATTTTAGAAGACTGATGAAAGATGATCGGTTCAAGAAGAAGTTTTCTGAAAGAGTAAAGAAACCTCCCAGAGAAGCTGAACCTGAGGAAGAAGAGAAGAAAGATCCCAGAGGACCCCGATGTTTTGAATGCTCAGGCTTTGGGCATATCCGGGCGCCGATTACGGGAATCTTAAGAAGAGCAAGGGGAAGGCTTATAATCTGACTCTCAGTGATGAGTCAGAAGAAGAAGCTCTAGAGTCCGAGAAATTTCTAGCCTTTGTGGCTCCGCTCGTTGAAGAAGAGGACTCTTATTACTCGGAGCACAGTGATAATGGAGAAGAGCTCAAGGAAGCCTACAAGACACTCTACTTAGAGTATGAGAAGCTGAGGGAAGGTCGTAAGCAGCACCTCTATGATCTGAACAATTTGCAAACTGAGAAGAGTTCATTGCTGCTTAAAATACAAGAGCTCGAGGAAAAGCTACTAGAGACACAGCTCCAGCTAGAGAGAGTCACCGATGAGAAGCTGACTCGTATGCTGTCCATCCAGAAAAGCCCAACTGACAAGACTGGTCTCGGGTATGTAGCTTCCTCTTCTGATGCTCCCTCTTCCTCAAAGACTGTGTTTGTGAAGCCTACAATCTCAGAGCCTCCTACCACTATTGAAGATAAAGGGAAGGACAAGGTCAACGATGATGTTCCAGGCACTCAGGAGCCTCATTCCATCAGAAGACCTCCTATATGCCAACACTAAGGTTTAAGTGGGCATGTTCGTCCTCAGTGCTTCCTCTTGAAAGCACAAAAGGCCAAAGTCAAGAAAGAAGTGTCCAGACAAGCTCATTATGGCACTAGACCTGCGTCCCAACATCAGACTCCATGGCATCAGGCACCTTATCAAGCACCATGGAGACAAGCACCAAGGCATCAATATCAAGCACCTTGGTCTCATACTCCTTGGGTCCAAACATCTCTGCATCAGCAGCCTCAGCAGCGGTTGGCACCGGCCAAGCACCTTAGAAGGCCACAGAAGGTGAAAGCTGATCAACACCACAATGAGCCACCTATCTTGACGTCATACCAGCAACCACCCACAGGAAGGCAGGCTGGGATCAAGAAGGATCGTCACCCCATGAGGGGGAACAGACGCACCTAACAGGATCGGGTGTTCATGCCTAGGATTTGGTTCCTAATCCTATGGCATCAGGTTTGATTGCTTACTTTACTTGACATATTGTTATATGCAATCTAGGAACCAGTTGTGCTGGCCCCCTATGTCTCTTGAGAGAACTGTGCAGGTATTTTTTTGGGGAAGACAGAAAAAGCAAGTCGAGCGACTGTTTTTCTGTATTGGCATCATTGAGCGTACACAGGTTTGATCTTGCCTTTGCATATGATGTCATTTCCATATTGCATTGTTTTTAAATTAAAAAAAAAAAAAATTGGGAGAAATTGCAGGATTTCTTTTTCTCTTGGCTGATTAGATAGTGCATGTATTTTCACCTGATATCTCAATTCTATAAGCATTAATCTACTCTGCTTAGATATAATTGAAAGTTTATGACTATATTAGCCAAGTGTTTTTCCTGTTTATGCAAAAGTAGGATAGCTTCATTCCTCACGTGATGAAAAAGTGCACTATCCCGGGCTCCCCTAAAGGTACATCTTTCCTTCTCTAACCTTTTGCTTGTAGAAATTTTGGATAAGAGAAGAAGCCTTTGCTAAGATGACCAAATTGACCTCATGCTAGTTGAACCTAGAACCTAAAAACTCTGGCACTCCCTACAGTTTGCAGCACCATAAGAATCAAGCAGTAAGTTATAAAAAGTTCTGTGCTTTAAATTGATAATCACTGCTTATGTGCTAAAATTTTTTTCTTGCCCCCTATGTGCAAGTAAAAAAAATTTACCTTGTCCTACATGGTACAAGTAAAACATTAAGGTGCTAAATCTTAGGGGGAGTGTATCAAATGAGGGTGGCTAGGCCCTAGCAAGTTATAAGGTTTGACTTTTGGATAATCTGTCACTGATTTTCTCTCCTTTCTAGAAAATCTAGTTGCTCTATGTCATGTCATCGAAAGTCATACCTTGTGGGAAAAGAGTCTTCACACACACACATGCATTGCGTGAGTTGAGTTGTCTATATGAATTTTCTATGACCAGGAAAAATATTCGTGCTAATTGAACTCTCAACTCTATTTTATATCTCTGTTTAGTTTTAAGATGCTCTCTGATTATGTTATCACTTGATTATACATGCATGTTCTGACACTGACTTGAGAAAATTTGATCTCTGTAAAATTTTCATCAGTTTTTTTTGGTGTTTCAGTGTGGAGCCTCCGGACGGTCTCTCTTGGCCTCCGGACAGGTAGAGTTCAGTGGTTCGGGCGTTACCATCTTAGAGTCTGGACCGAGTTGGAGATTTGTCGTTCGAATGATATTTGCCTAACGTCCGGACGCAAGCGGGCTTCATTGAGCGGACGGTTACTTTAAATCGTCCGGACTCGCGCGACCAGTCTGCTCCTTTCCGAGGCAGCGCGCGTCCGGACGGGGACCCCACAGAGGCTATAAAAACCCCCTGCTCTCTGCTCTCTCCACCATACCCCACAAATCTTACTTTTGGCTGATTGTGAGTAAGCTTTTTGTGAGTTTTTGGTTGTCTTTTTGCATATTCCTCTCACATTCCAGGTATTTTTTTGTCTTATTCCTTTCAGTTTATTTTGCAACTGTTAGAATTTTTTTTGAATGTTTTTGGGTTGCTTATATCTGCCATGCTGAAATTCTTTGGACTTAATTGTGATATTCTCCGTCTTTATTTTTTACAAAAGTCCTTTTTACTGCTGTTATTCTGCCAAATTTTAGTTACCCTAACAAGAATATTTTTTTTTTGTGGATTTTTGGCAAAAATTCTTGTTGGTTCTTTTGCAGAATCATGTCTGCCATCGGCTCCCAACGCCGGGTCTGCCAGAGAACAATGGAAGAGCAGAGTGCATTCCAAGCCAAAATTATGGACCGCAATGTCATTGCTGAACGGAACGTGGTCCGTTCCGATATCATGGTGCCTCCATTGGATAGCATCTATGAGACTATCCAGACCTATCATTGGGGGTATCTCTATACTTGTGCCTGCATTGTCCTCACCAAGCTAGTCAGACTCTTCTATGCTAACCTTGAGTTGGCTCAGGATGATGAGCGTGGGATGGTACTGCAGTGCACTATTGACGGCTACATCATCACTGTTGATCCCCAAATCATCAGTCAGTTCATCAGAGTACCTGTCCTTGATCTGCTTGCCAGCCCTTACAATTAGGTGGTGCTTCCTCCCTCTATGAACGATCTCCGAGAGTTCTTCCATGCAGCTCCACAGGGTGAGGAGTGCTCTACTACCATCAGGATTAGTGCACTAGCTCCATCTCATCGTATGTTGGCCAAAATTGTTCAGCACAATCTATGGCCAGTTGCCAGGTGCAGTGATCTGATACTGAAGAAGGCCCAGTTTGTTTACGCTATTCACCTTCGCTTGCCCTTTTGTCTTTGCAAGCATATTCTGGGTGTCATGCTGGAGGCTCGTGATGAGAACAATACAGGTCTCCCCTTTGGCTGCCTAATCACTCAGATCATCCTTCAGTCGGGAATCAATGTTAATGGCGAGCCTAAGATGAAGGTCCAGCAGCCTCTCAGCAAATAGACATTGATGAAGTCGAATGCGCAGCTGCGACGAGATGATTCTGATGATGACATGCCTGCTGCTATGCCTGTTGCTTTTCTAGACGTGGCTTCATCCTCTCATACCGTCCTGCCATTTGAACCAAAGGCAAATTATTCTCAGATTGTGGAGACCTTAGCCGCCATTCAGGGAGGGATGACCACCATGCAGCAGTCTATCTCCTCCTTGCAGCTAGAGGTGCGGCCTATCAACAAGCGGGTGGAGCAGACCCATTTGGACCTTCAGGTGTGCCTTCGAGTCCATCACCCTGACAGTAGTGATAATGAGGATGATGCCGCTCGGACTGTACCCATGCCAGAGGATGTTTGATTTTATTTCCCTCTGTTTTATTTTTTTGTTTTTGTCATTTTGAGACTTTTTGTTATTTTCTGTTCTTTTGTTAAACACTTAAAAACTAATATTACTTTGTTTACCCGGGTCCTTCTGAGATCGTTAGGGGGAGTAATTTTTATTACAGTTGGCTTTTTATTACTCTGTGTAACGCCCCGCTTTTTTACAAAAAGGCGTAGGTGAAATTTTTTTCAAATTTCACGTGACATTACTACAACATCTTCAGAGTTAAGATTTGGCAACGGAATAAAAAAGTATCCAATCGGTTTGGAATTAATAACACGACAGAGCTTCTAACTGAAATACTTCTAGACGTTCATAAAGAAAATGTTTAGACAAATACATGTAAACATGTGTCAACAATGACACAAGAGAATACATGGAAATTATTAGCAATCTTGTCAACATAAAATGTTATAAACACAGAAAACTATAAACAAAATGCAAACTATACGTCCTTAGCTTTAAGACCTCTTGAGCTCTAATCCTTGTCTATAAACCTGCACCATTATACATATATATAGAAACAAAAACACCAAAACACTAAAGTGAGTCCACTGTTTCCAATAATAATATGAGTGCTGATTTATTTAATTAATGCAACACAATGCAATATAGCTTCATGATCATAAGTATACACAATTCATGTTCTGCAGTCATGAAGTGAATATAAATATAATAATAAAGCAATGGTATGACAGTTTTAAGTGTAGAGTTTTAGGTATTTCCCTTTTTTCACTACTATGTTGGCCTTGGCACGGTTAGCGTGTTATTTTTAACCTTGGTTTCCTCACTTAACTTTTAATTATAATTTTTGGGAGCCTTGGCTCCTGGAAACCTTGGTTTCCCTGGTGACCTTGATACACTAGTTTTTGTATTTATTATTCTTTTCAGGTACCTCCTCATTCACTGAGAACCTTGGAACTCATGTGAAGCCTCGCGTACCCACTGTGGATCTTGATCCAATAGCTTGTTATTAGACAGGTTATTAAAAATAATAAAATATGCAAAACCACATGCGCAAACAAGTAAATAAAGCAGTAAACATAATATTATAAGAAAGTCAACCAGCTTCGTCCTCAGTAAGTATAGAGATACTTACAGCCTTTTAGTGCAGTTCTCATAATAGCTTATTCTCTGCAATAAATATATATTTATATACAAAGTGTTAACATCATTACTTGTAAATATTAATTATAGGCTTATCTTCGTACCTAATCTTTTTAGTTTGGAAAGCCACTTAACATAATATGTTTGTCTTGACGTTAATTCCCAATATCAAAACTCTTTCTCAAGAAATTATCAATTTTCCATATCATTTCACATATTATTTAAACACCCAATATCGGTTAAAATTATAAACATAATATACTTTAATAAGACAATTACCAAAATACCCCATCCGACCAACTTCAAAGCTACAACTTAGTCAACATCCAACCTCAAACCCGTAAATACCCAAAATCAATTCCTAAATCCATCACCACCAGAATACCCAAAGATTAACAACCAAAAACACCACATCACACGGCCAACCTCCCCAACATCACAGTATTCGGCCGATCAAAGGAAAAACAGGGGAATTACTCAACTTGACAAAAGTCCATAAATCATCAACTTCCAATTTATCTTTCAATTTCGCTAAATTACAGGAAATGACTAGAATTTACCTTTGGGGATTTTTCAGAAAAATCCACCGAGAAAACATTGAAATGGGTCATGGAATGCGAAATCGGAAATCGCCGCTGGAAGTTGCCGGATTTCTGGACAGAACTGCCAGAAATCGCCCCCAGCACAATCGGCCAATGATCCACCGGAAGTCGCGCCTCTGCTTGCCGGAAATCGGGTCTGGGTTCGTCGGAGGGTCGGGTTTCTTTCGGGTTCTGGGTTTCACTCTCGGCTCCTCCCTCTAACGCTCTCTCAATCTCTCAATCTCTTATTCTCTCTCTCACGATCTCTCCCTCTCTTCTCTGATCTCTCTGTCTCAATAGGCTTCTCTCTCTCTCTGGTCTCTCGATCTCAGAAAAGAAGAACAGAAAAGAAGAAGAAAGAAGGGAAAGAAGAAATAACAATAAAGGGAAAAAGGATCGGGTTTCTTCTCTCTTTGGCTCTCTCTGTCTCCCTCACTTTCTAGCTCTCCTTTCTCCCACGATCATCTCTTACTGAGAGACTCGGATGGAAAAAGTAAGAGAAAGAGCAAGAGGAAGAAAAGAGAAAAGAGAAAAGAGGAGGAAGAAAGAAGAACAAATAGAGAAGGAGAAAGAATCTCAGTAACTATAACTGAGTGATGCGAGAATTTAGAGGAGTTGGAGGTTTAATTTATAGAGGTAGTAAACTATGGTTAATTTTTACCTTAGTTAAATTAATCTGAGTTAAAAGTAAATTGTCAGATTAACTCATGGTTAAATTTACCTTAGTTAAACTAACCTTAGTTAATCTTAAAAATATCTAGTTAACCTATGGTTAACTTTTATCTAGTTAGGTTAACTTGAGTTAATCTTTAATATATATATATATATATATATATATATATATATATAGTTAACTCTTGATTAGTTTTTATCTAGTTAAATTAACTAGAGTTACTTTTTAATAAAACTAATCATTAATAATCATGAGTATCTTTATATAAAATCTTTTTCCTTTAATAACTCATTAGGTATAATTCTAAACCCGTTTTAAGTCCAGTTTGTTTTATAAATAATGTTAATTTTTGAATAACATTATTACACTAATACTATTATTATACTAAATAATATTAGATCAAAATAATATCTTGTACAATGAATATTTCAAATTAATATTATATATCAATGATATTATTTCACAAAATAATCTCGTATAATAATATTAGAGATATTATTATTCCAACCAATTTACTAAATATTTAGGTTTTGGAACAAATGGCACATAAAGATACAATTATCAGAATAATGTCGATCGAGCGATTTTAAAGTCGATCGAGCGATTATCAATTGACAGGTCGATCGAGCGATGATAGAGAAATAAGTCGATCGATTGGCAGAAGTGGTCGATCGAGCGATTGATCACCTCGGGTCTTAAATTCTATTTAAGGCGTCCTGTCTTAAAATCTGGGGTATTATACTCTGGTTTACCCTTTGTCCCTTTGTGACAAAAAGGGGGAGTAATTTTCATTTTTGGACCGAGAATGTATTTCCAAACCGGTCAAGTGATTTTTGTCCCAGAATGGCCTAAGGGGGAGTTTGTTAGTATTTTGGCCTCATTCTGTTTGGACAAAATCACTTATGTGTAAAGATGTTGTAAACAGGGATTCCACTTTTCAGAGCATTTTCAGAAGACTCTGCACTGCGAAAAGATAGAAGATTTCAGATTCCCTGTCAGCCGTCCGGACGATGTGTCATCCCGTCTGGACTTCAATCTGTCCACTGCTTAATCTGTCTGGACGACGTGTCATCCCGTCTGGACGCCAGACAGACAAGCATCATCTGTCCAGACGACGTATTTTTCCGTCCGGACCCTTCATTGTATCGAGAAGCTTCTGTTCCAGCTTGCATCCGTCCGGACATCTCAGCAGCCCGTTTGGACGTCCATCAGTGATCGATCAGCTTCAGATTCTTTCCAAGTTCAGAATAAGGGAAGATTGATACACCGTCCGAACGATGTGGTTTCCTGTCCGGACGCACTCATAAATAAGGCAAGAATCACAATTCAAAAACCACCGTCCGGACGTCAGTCAGCATTGGTCCGGACACGCGCTCATTTGTTAAAGAAATTGCCGATTCGACTTCAACCGTCCGGATGTCTACCTCTTATGGTCCGGACGCGCGCATAGCAGATATGGAAATTGTGCATTGAAGTTCAACCGTCCGGACGTTCATCCCTTTGGTCCGGACGCGTGAAAGCCTTATATGGAAGTTACTTGCAGTGGACATGCGATCGTCCGGACGTTAGTGTCTCACCGTCTGGACGTGACTCTTAAATAGGAAAGATTTTCAGCGAAATTTTTGGAAAATCCTATTGTACTGTTGTCCGTCCGGATGGCCCAAGTTCACCGTCCGGACGACATCCGTACATATTACTGCAGTCGTCCATTCTGCACCTCAGCCTATAAATAGAGGCCCCTGGGCATTGAGAACTGCAAGAATTAGGTATTGAATTCCACAAGAGCTCAGAGAAGTTCAAGATCCCTCTGAAGCCGTTATAAGTGTGCTGCGCTATATCTGAAGTGTATCTTAAGGGTTGGCCCTAAGGTAAAGGATTGCATTGAAGACCCCTCAGGTAGGAGACCTGGTTGGGAAGCGTTCATGTTGGGTTACACGTTAGAGAGCAATGTACGACCACTACATCGGGTTAATGTGAGTGTTACTATCTTGTATCTAGCTTTGTCTTCTGAATAGTGGAATTCCTGGGTTTAGCTGCCCCGGAGTGGTTTTTCTCTTGATTGAGTTTCCACTTCGTCAACAAAAATTTGTGTCTTTTATTTTCCGCTGTACTTAATTTTTGTTGACACTTGTGCACACACTTTATTTTTAGAAGTCAATTTCAATTTTCATGGATGAACGCGTCCGGAAGGGAATCCACGTCGTCCGGACGGTTGCAGCAATGTTCCCATATCTGTGTTTTGGAAAGAAATCCTGAGCCTTGATCGAACACTGAGGGTCGTTCGGACGGGCTGCTGAATCGTTCGAACGGATGCAACCTGGAGCAATTCGAAGCTTCTCGACACAGAGGAAGGTCTGGACGGGAATCCACGTCGTCCGGACGGATGATGCTTTAGTCTGATGGGCGTCCGAACGGTATGACACGTCGTCTGGACGGCTGATGCATTGGACAGCTAGGCGTCCGGACGGGATGACACGTCGTCTGGACGGCTGATGCATTGGACAGCTAGGCGTCCGGACGGGATGACACGTCGTCCGGACGGCTGGCAGGGAACTAAAATTTCTAACTTGCAAACTGTGCAGAATCTTCTGGGAACACTTCTAAATAGCGGAATCCCTAAAAAAAGTATCTTTACAAAGAAGTGATTTTGTCCAACAGAATGTGGCCAATTACAAACTAACATTTTTCACAATGTATTGTGCAGTAGTACATTGCCTGGCTTGCGTGGAGAATTCATTCTCAGGCCGTAAATCAAGCAGCCAAAGTGAGTATTCAACTCACCGAGAAAAGATACAATGTTTTGTGGTTTTAGGATATTACAAAATGTTATATTTGCTTAAACTCGAGCCGATGATGTTTTGTGATAACATATGCTTTATGAATGCTTTCGATGCTTTAAATTATGTAGAGATACGAATTGATGATGTCTTTTGAGCTTTAAAATATGTTTTGCAAAGTTGTGAATTGAGATATGTATTGTTGCGTTTCAGGATGAGTAAAGGATTTTGATGAGAATCAACATGGGCTGTTTCAAGAAGATCAAAGAAGCACTTAATGGGCTGTTTCAAGAGATTTGAGATGATTCTATAATGGGGCATTCCAAGCTTGGCCCAAAGGAAGATGAAAGCATAATAAATTTTATCCAAGCTATTGATGGGGCTGATCTTGCTTAATTGGGCGTGGATTAATGGCTGTAAATTCCTCAGAAATGGCATGGATTAACTGCTAATTATTGCTTGATTGAGCGTGGAATTAGAAGAATAAGGTGGATGATTACTTTCTAATTTCAGACCAATTAATTAGCTGATTAACTTGCCTATGTCATACCAATTAATTGGCTGATTGACTTGCCTATTTTCTTATTTTTGAAATACGTTAGTTTCCTTTTCCTTATAATGGGCGTGTAGGGCTGAGAAGGTTATAAATAGCCTGCACTCATTGTAATGAAGTATCATTGAATCGAAAATGTAAGGTTTGTGTTAGTTTTATTGGCTACATTCTATTAACAAAAGTACTGCCATGTTAGTGTACTTCTGAAACAAGGACACCGTAATTATTCAGAGTCTTCAAAATATTCATAGCATATTTTCTCAACTACGAAAAGGCCTTAATATGACAAGTATCAGTGTCACAAGCATCAAGAAGGCAATTTTCGGATTCTAGGAAGATTCTGCGAAGTTTACAACTCAGCAAAAGTCGGTTCCCTAGTTGCCATCCGGACGGCCCAGAGAAATGTTCGGATGCCCATCAATGTTCGAGAAGATTCTAAATAGCTCAGCAGACACTTTTGATGAAGATAGCATGCAACCGTTTAGAAGCTAGGGCAGTGATGTGGTCTTTTGTTTACCAAAATATATCAATAATAAATAACCACTCGCAATAGGACAAATCCTTGTAGGATAAGGCTATAGAGAGGGTGTCGAACCTCAAGGACTGCAGGGGTATTGCTATCAAGTTTATGAAGATTAAAAATAACTAAAGAAAAGATTGTTGAATTTGTAATTAACTAAAGTGCATAAAATAAACGTAAAGGAGAATTGAAATATAAGAGAGAGAAAGAGTAGAGTATTGACTTCACCGCTATCCGCACATCAATGGTTAATCATATTTAATTAGAGAAATTCATTCTATGCATCCTATAAATAAACAAGAAATTACCATATTAAAGCATAAGTATAATCCATCTTCGGTTGGCACGGACCGTCCACCTAACCTAACCACTAAGATGCAGTACGACTCGTCTTCCCTAGGCATGGATTAGCTACGTCTTTAATAGGATACATACAATCAATTGAACCTAACCTAACCACTAAGATGCAGTACGACTCGTCTTCCCTAGACATGGATTAGCTACGTCTTTAATAGGATACATACAATCAATTGAAAAGTATAACCCATCTTCGGTTGGTACGAATCGTCTACCTAAATTACACTAAGCTAGGGTGTAGTACGATTCGTCTTCCCTAGGCATTGCTTATCAAATCATTTTGATCATATGTCAATTAAACCCGTTGTATAATCATCATTCTCATAATCACAGAAAATAAGAATGTTTTGAGTTTAATAAAGGTAAAAAGCTTTCTAAGACAAGAAAAGAATTCTATCAATATTGATTATGAATTGAAGAACAATTGCATTAAAAGATGAAGAACAATATCAAATTGTAGCAATTCTCATAATTATACAACCAACATGCATAAACTAAAATTCTCTAAATTAAAATACAATCAAACCATTGTGCTTGGATAGGGTTACATCAATACACTACAAAGGTTTTTAGCTGCTCATGACGCTGCTGCAATGGCCTCCTGCCATGATTACTTCTCTTCAACTCTTCAAGCCTTCAATAAGTTTTTCTCTGAATTTGCTCTAGGTAGCAGTATGTCTTTCTTCAATGTTTAGAGACCTATTTATAGAGATTAGGAGAAGCCTAAAAGCTCTTGGAATTCCATAAAAATCGTCTCTTGAGTCTTCTTGTCCAAGTAGAAGATTGAAACTTCAATCTAAGTAGGAAAAGGATTCCAAATTCGTCCAGAATTGCGATCTTTTATTTCGGGGCGATTTTGGCATAGTAAACGTCCGAATTTTGAAAAAACTATTTTCTGACATATTTGTTGTATTTTTTATTAGCTTTCCAATGCCACAAATTTCATTGCAATCTAATATCTGACGCAAAAGTTATGATCCAAACACGAGACATATGCAGAATCCAAATTTGAATCTAATCCGATTTTGACTCTTAGTAGAGAAATTCTGATTTAATCCTTCACTTGATTTGATTAAACTTAACCACATCATATAGGTCTTCTATTATGATTGGTTAAGCTTAAACATATCTTCTAGGTTTTCTCAAAGTGTGCTTTAAGCCTAAAATTAATAGAATTAATTGCATCTTTATTTAAAACCTGAAAACATTAAAACAACACACAATGCTAAGGAATTAACATATATAAGTTAAGGGGCTTGAATGTGCAACATTCAACGCTTATCATGCAGCATCGTAAGAACGTGGAGATTGAAGTTTAATGAAGAAACGCATGAAGCACATTATGGAAGTCGGTTGCTACTTGCCGTCTGAATGCCCACTGTATAAGTCCGGACATCACCTAGAGAACTCCGAATCTGTATTGTAATAGGCCTTCTAAAGCCTATAAATAGACGTCTCTAGGCTTGTATTATTTACAAAATTTGGTATTGAATTCCATTGTGCTTAGAGAGGGTGTTTAAGTAGAAATTGTGAGATTTGCTAGCTCTCTAAGAGTTTTTCGTTGTGTGATTTGATCATTTGAAGTCTAGCTTAGGGAGGAGTCCTAAGCTAAAAGATTCCATTGAAAACCCTTTCAGGTAAGAGACCTGGTTGGGAGGCGTTCATGTCTAGGTACGTGTCAGAGTTAGAGGTATGACTACTATATCGGATTATGTGAGTATTACTGCCTTGTAATTAGCTTTGTCTTCTGAATAGTAGATTTTCTGGGTTTGGCTGCCCCATAGTGGTTTTTTTCTTAATTGAGTTTTCACTTCGTTAACAAAATATTTGTCTTCTATTAATTCCGCATTTAGATATTTTGCTATACAAATTGATCACACACACACACCTAATATGTTCATTATTCATTGTTCTTGTTATCATCCTATCTTGTTCCGTTTGTGTTCATTATTCCTTATTCTTGTTTTGTTTCGCGCACCAAGTTAAAAAAAAAAAATGGTGGAGTTGATTTTTGAGTGCCACTACTACTCCGAGGAGAAAAAGGTGACGATTCGAGGTCAAATCGTTTTGAAGAGAGGGGGAATGATGAGAATCAACATGCACCATTAAAGGATCCATTGCATGTTCCAGTTGTGCCTATTACTAGAGCAAGATTCAAGAAGATCAAAGAAGTACTTAATGGGCTGATTCAAGAGATTTGGGATGATTCTAAAACGGGGCATTCCACACTTGGCCTAAAAGAAGATGAAGGCGTAATAAATTTAATCCAAGCTATTGATGAGGCTGATCTTGCTTAATTGGGCATGGATTAATGGCTGTAATTTCCTTAGGAATGGCATGGATTAATTGCTGATTATGGCTTGATTGGGCGTGGAATTAGAAGGAGAATGTGGCTGATTACTTTCTAATTTCAAACCAATTAATTGGCTGATTGACTTGCCTATATTCATACCAATTAATTGACTGATTGACATGCCAATTCTATACAAATTAATTGGTTGATTGACTTACCTATTATTAGTGCTAAATTTTAGGCTCCTATGTTTTTAGTCATTTTTTTTATCTATTTTCTTATTTTCGAAATACGTTAGTTTCCTTTTCCTTATAATGGGCTTGTAGGGCTGAAAAGGTTATAAATAGCCTGCACTCATTGTAATGAAGTGTCATTGAATCAAAAATGTAAGGTTTGTTTTCTTCTATTGGTTCTTCAGAGAACATGCGAACTTATCAAGAATTCTTCCTTGTGGCGTTCAAATTTTATACCTTCTGTTCGTGATTCAATTATAATCATTGGATCAGGGTTTGTTATTTTATACCTTCGGTTCGTGATTCAATTATAATCATTGGGTCGGGGTTTGTTACTCCATACCTTCAATTCGCGTTTCATTTATAAACGTTGGGTCGGGTTTCTCTATTAAAAATCTAAATTTTAGCTTTCTTGGGTAAATATTTCAATATCGTTTGTTGGGTCTCAAAGCGTGTCGGTTGAGGTTTACATCAGATTTCATGATGTGTTTAATGATTTATTAAAGTGAAATGTGATTGAATGAGGCATGAACATGAAAGCAAATGTTAGTTTTATTGGCTTCATTCTGTTGACAAAATCACTCTCATGTAATGATGCTGTCTTAACAGGGATACCGTTTTATTTCAAAATCTTTAGATACTCAAAGATTATTTCTCTAATATGGAAATGGCCTTATTATGACAAGTTTCAGTGTCACAAGCTTCAAGAAGGCAATTTCAGAGTTCTAGGAAGATTCTGTAAAGTTTCCAACTTAGTAAAAGTCGAATCCTTTGTTCCCTTCTAGACGGTCCAGTGAAACGTTTGGACGCCCTCCTATATCGAGAAGATTCTAACAGCTCAATGTGCATCCATCCGGACGTCAAGGCAACACCGTCCGGACACTCTTCAGTATTCAAGAACAATCCAGATTTCCTTTGCAGACATAGATCAGGAAAGACAGCTTGCAACTGTCCAGACACTAGGGCAACATCGTCTGGACGCGGCCTTAATATAGAAACGAGTGAAATCCGTTATAGAAAGAAGGTTGCACAGTTCACCGTCCGAAAGCTCTTTGCTTCCGTCTGGATGCCGCCTAAAGAAATCCATATCAGTGGCGATTTAGGTCTTCTAAGCCTATAAATAGAGGCATCTAGGCATGTATTATTTACAGAATTCGATATTGAATTCTTTTGAGCTTAGAGAAAGTGTTTAGTAGAAATTATGAAAATCTGCTAGCCCTCTAAGAGTTGTCCAGGGTGTGACTTGATCATGTGAAGTCTAGCTTAAGGAGGAGCCTTAAGTTAAAGGAATCCATTGAAAACTCCTTCAAGTAGGAGATCTGGTTGGGAAGCATTCACATTGGGTTACGTGTCAGAGTGCAAGGTACGATCGCTGCATCGGGGTATGTGAATGTTACTACTTTATTACTAGTTTTGTCTACTGAATAGTGGAATTCCTGGGTTTGGCTTCCCCATAGTGGTTTTTCTCTTAATTGAGTTTCCACTTCATTAACAAAATATCTGTCTTCTTTAAATTTCGCATTTAGATATTTTGTTACACATTGATCACACACACATGGTAAATTAGAAGTCTTTATCTTTTCAGCAAATGTATGATAAGTTTTATAACATGAATCATGAGCATGAGTATGTATAATAGATTAAGGAGTCGAAGTTGCCTCTATAATATAATGTAAAGGCCAAAGTTGTCGCCATAATGAAAGTATATGAGTCGAAGTTGCCTCCTAATATGATGACATGCATGGCATAAGTTTATGAAAAGTTATGATGATGAATTATTTGGTATTTCATGCTACACGTATCAATATGCCTATGAGTTTGAATGGAACAGAGCATATGTGATGATTTTATAAGGCTTCATGCTTGGATGTGCTTTAATGCTTGTCTTCTTCGAAGTTGTGGAATGCTTGTATGTGAGTATAATTGAGTTATGACGTCATTTGTTTCTATGCATTGATATGCTTGTATGCTTGTATGCTTGTATGCTTGTATTCCCCTAAGTTGTGGAGTACTTCATATGCGTATAAAAGAGTATATGGTTTCACGTTTAGATATGCTAATATACTAGTAACTCCCCGAAGTTGTGAATTGCTTGTAAACGAGTATAACCGAGTCTCATGAATTATTCATATATATGTATACGATTTCAAATGTTTATACAAGCCTTTGTGTACCTTATTAGCTATGAAATGTATGGATTAACCAAAGACACGTCAGCTCATTGTGAAAACTTAGTGAGTTTTCTACTACAAAGTTTGTGGACTCATATTTCCATATATGCGAACGTGGCTACCACCATGACGGTGTAAATGTTGATGCTTTGGCTACAAGTACTGCATACGTTAATGAGGTCCCTATGGCTTTATATTTAGGATTCTACGAGTGAAGCTCTATCGCGGGAAGACAGCCTGCATCTGTTCGGGCGACAGGGCAACACCGTCTGAAAGCGGTCCTTGATAAGGAAATTATGTGCAGACAATTTGCAACCGTCCAGACTCTAGGGCAACACCGTCCGGTCGCGGCCTTAATATGGAAACGTGTGAAGCGCATTATGGAAAGACGGTTGCACAGTTCACCGCCCGGTCGCTCTATGCTTCCGTCCCGATGCGGTCTAGAGAAATCAGAGACATACTCATTTTAGGTCTTCTAAGCCTATAAATAGAGGACTCTAGGCATATATTTCTATACATAATTTGGTAGTAAATTCTCTATAGCTTAGAGAGGGTGTTTAGGGAGATATTGTGAAGATCTGCTAGCTCTCTAGTTGTTGCCGGTGTGCTGTTACTTTGTTCATATGAAGTCTATCTTAGGGAGGAGCCCTAAGGTAAAGGAATCCATTGAAGACCCCTTCAAGTAGGTGACTTGGTTGGGATGTGTTCACGTTGGGTTACGTGTCAGAGTGCAAGATACGATCGCTGGATCGGGTATGTGAGTGTTACTGTCTTGTTACTAGGTTTGTCTTCTGAATAGTGGAATTCCTGGGTTTGGCTGCCCCGGAGTGGTTTTTCTCTTAATTGAGTTTCCACTTCGTTAACAAAATATTTGCCTCATTTAAATTCCGCACTTTTGATATTTTGTTACACGTTCGCACACACACCGTAATTTAAAAGTCTATTTATTTTTCATTTCTTAATAAAAGAATTTTCTTGACGATATCGTTGAGTGCTTGATAAACACACACAAGTCATATCATTCATGTAAGTGAAAATTTCCATGTTAAATGCAATTTACCATTATTATGCGGTTAGTGGTGAAATCAATCCCCTATATCTTCTCCAACTATCTTACTTCTACTTTACGTTTTTATTTAGTTTCAATTGCAAAACAAAAATCAAACATCTTCTCTGAATTAGATTAGAGTTAATTTCAGTAACTTAATAACAACCAACAGTTATTGAGGTTCTGCTCCCTCACATAATATCCTACAAAGATTCATTCTATTACTAGTAATTATTTTATTATTGGTACACTCATGACCACATCACAACCTTGAGGTTAAGTGGGGTGTCACTTAGCAAACTCCTGAGGAAAAATGGGAGTATAAATTCATTTATTGGTATGTTATGTTCTGCAATGCTATGTGCTTAAAATATGTTGATTTTAACTTATGTTATACTTATCATGCTATGAACTATTTTAATCCTTCATATTATGCAATGTGGAGTTAATTATGTAACAAGAGAACGCAAAGAAAAATAATTTTGTTTTATTACTAAGTATCAAATTGTCTATCACAAGGTTTACCATTTGGCCATACATTTATTGCAACTCCTTTGTAAAAACCTTGCATAAATGGTTGTCTAGTAAACATTGATGATGAGATAGATTTTCTAAACAACAAGAGGACTCAAATTGTAATTGGTCAGTTAGCTTGAACTTGCTGAGTCGTGGACTCACCCTTCTACCTATAATTTTTATAGATGTGGTTGAGGAGGAGGAAGAAGATGTGGACTTGTATGATTGTCCAATCTATGATGAGTGAGACTGACTGGAAGCCTCAATTTTTCGAAAGGCTGACTTACTTATAGTCAGTTGTAAAAACATTGGTGATGAGATAGATTTTCTAAACAATATGAGGACTCCGATTATAAATGGTCAGTTTGCTTGAACTTGTTAAATGTTAAAGGTTAAAGGAGAATCTTAAACTTTGAAAATCCGAAGCTTTTGGGAGAGATTTGGCCTAAATCCACGTGGGAGAGAATTTTTGGGAGGAAAATTGGTTTTGAAATAGGTTTGGCTGTTTGAAATTCATACTTATTGCATTCTGGGTAATTTCGAACGTTCGAGGATCGTGCCAATTGTTTGTCAACCTTAGGGAGCATTCGCGTACTCTAAACACAATTTTTTTTTTTTTACAAATGATAAGTCATTTCAAATTTGGTTAAAAGAGGAGTTTTGATATTTAAAACCAAACTGCAAAATCAAAACTATAAGATCAGTTGCTTTTACCACAAAACGAAATGTTCAACTATCAAAAAGTGCAACCCTGACCTAACTACCAGGCACAAGTGTGTGACCTAATTATTCTACTACTACTTATCTAAATGTCAGCCTATGAGTGGTCATTTGTTCGTATTGGAGTTGTCACAAGCAAATTCCTCGGACGGGTAATCCTCATCCTTAATCATGGCAATATAGTCCTTCTCGATACTCAAAAGGAAGGCTAATCTCTAACGATGTGTCCCCTTTTCAAGGGTTTTTGCCTTCAATAGTTGTATCTCGTGGTTCCTTTTCGTACTGGGGCAAGGGTTATGTCCTCCAAGAATTGGCGGAAAATCTCTCACTGCACATATACTGTAGCGATTTCATTTTTCCAGAGTAGGTTTAGTGCCAGTGTTTTCTATCATGCTTTCCTTTTTCTTCAAGTGTCCTCCTTTGACAAATTCGATTTCAATGTTATCTTCAAATGTTAAATATGTAGTTCATTTTAATACCAAAGGGAGCTATTTATTTTATAAATCGGGTAACCCACATGAAATGATTTTGCATTTTCCCTTAAAAATATTTTGGATGCTATTAGAGCACTTAAAAATGGGATTTTCATGCGATTCCCTACACATATGTAATTAATTGAATTCATAAAAAAAAATTAATAATAATAATAATAGTAGGAACAAAACAAGTAAAATCAATTATCATGTTTAATGATACTTGAATAATTTGAATTGAGTTAGATTAGGGTAATCTAAGGTTGGGACGTTAGATATGGTTTTCATAACATTAATAAATGGTGTAGCTAGATTTGGGAACGCTAAGTATTGTACTTGAAGATCTAAATTGGAGGGGGTTGTGGAATGTGGATAAACAAACTTCGTCCACAATTCAAAATGGAAGTAATATTGCCCTTAAAAAAGGGAAAGCACAAACACACATCATCTATCTACTTGTGAATTCCTCTTTTAAACCAATTTATGATCAATGTGACCGTTCAAATTAGTATCTTTTGCACACAAAAAGTTAAATATATATATATATTGCTTTTGAATTTTTTTTTTTTTTGGGTGGTGGTTAAAGTTTGAAGGAAAGTATATATGATGGATGCAGTTTGGTTGATGTGAGCAATAATGGAGTGAAAGAGAGATGAAAAAAGGGAATTCATCCATCTACTTTTCATGTTGTCTCAAATTCTAAGCTATAATTGGATCTGACTTAAATAGACAGTAAGTTGGGAAGATGGTCCTCCTGCTACCACAAGTTGTACATTATTTATTTATTTATTTTATTATGCTTTGTCTTCCTACATCATTATTCGAAGCAAAATTAGGGAGGCAGGCTTTTTGAACACCCTCTTGTTAGTTGTGGCATTGCTTTGTATCTCTCATGTATGCCCTACCTCATGCCGCCTATTATATATATATATCCTCTACAATACGCAAATCAAAATTATAACAATATTTTCTATAATATAAAATTTAAAATAAAAATAAATAAAATAGTTTTATTTGTTTCTCAACCTTTTGCTTTTGCCCTTCTAATTTAAAATAATGTATCTCTCACTTAAATTATTTATTTTTCTTTATTTACTTATCTCCTTTCCAAAATAGACACACACACACACGTGTGTATATATATATATGGGGTAATTACCTTTTCACCCCATGAACAACCAAAAAATGCGCGATGCTCCCATGAACTACCAACTCGACAAAAATAGAGCATTCAACTACCAAAGACAACCCTTTTCCCCCCTTCCGTCAGTCAAAGGGGTTAAAACAAACGGTCAACGGGTCACGTGACCGTCACACGCCGTTTTATCCTCATTTTCTTCCTCTTTTCCCCCCATGAACTACCACCATCTTCTTCTTTTCCCCTCATGAACTACCACCATCTTTCAACATGCCCCCATGTAAAACGGCACTTGACCCGATGACTGTTTCTTTTAACCCCTCTAACTGACGGAAGGGGGGAAAATGGTTGTCTTTGGTAGTTGAATGCTCTATTTTGATCGAGTTGGTAATTTATGGGGGCATCGCGCATTTTTTGGTAGTTCATGGGGGAAAAGGTAATTACCCCTATATATATATATTATGTCAATCAAAATGGTCTCTGTTTTCCCTCGTTTTCTCAGGCGAAAAGGAAAGCCAAAGCCTTTCTCTACCTCAGCCGCCCCTAAGGGAAGAAAACTTGTACTAGGTTCCTATCTCCTTCCCTCCTCCATTAAATAATGAATAGAAATGAGGGTGTCCCCTGGAAGGGGAGTGATCCTTATACTCACACTACACAACAATGGCACAACACGAAGGTACAATGAAGTGGGATCTATGTGTGGAACCCACCCCATTGTGCCTTGGTGTTGTGTCATTGTTGTGTAGTGTGAGTGTTTTAATCATTTCTCCCCCTGAAATTAAAATGCACAATTCCAGTTGCACTGTGACTGTGTGACACAGATAGAGTGAGCAAGCGAGAAGATATTCATTCACAGGGTCCGAGACAGTAGGAGGCTTTCCGATTTACGTTAGTTTTAAAACGTTAAAATATTCAAATTTAGTTGAAAGGTTTTCACGGGAGTCTAATTTAATTTTTTTTAAAAGTATATTTATAATAAAATACGAGACTTGAATTCAAAAAAATAAAATAAAATTACGAGTCTCATACTTATCATTAATATCCAGGATGCCTAGCGGATAATTGGTACTACCATATTTCTTCAAATAAATTTGTATGTGTATGATTTGAATTTTATGTGTCCAAATGATGTCATTTTTAATATATATATTAAAAAAAAACTGGCAAGTTTTGTAATTGCATGAGCTTTTGTCCTCTGCAATATATGATCCATAAATGAGGATACGTACTACGTAGTATCAACTTGTGGAAAAGCTTAACTGGCAAGTTCTTTGAAGCTAATTTGTCTATTATTGAAATGTTAAAAATAATAATAATAATAATAGATTGGTATGAAATAATTCCGTAGTTGCACATAGAAGGATAAGAGATAGGGAAAAAAAAATTTGCACAACAATGTTGTGCATGTGTTGTGCAACCTTGTTGTACACCAATTACAACTCTAAGAGATATGATCTTTTGTCATTTCAAGACACAACTCTTGACTATGTGGCAATGTGGTCCCCAAATTAGATTTAGAATTTTTTTTTCCAAAAAAAATAAAATAAAATAAAAGCTGTCACGTTAACAAATATGGTTAAGAATTATGTCTTGCGGTGACAATGTACTATATCTCAAAGAATAAATGTGTAAATAAAATTGCCAATCTCCTTAGCCTTTTGTGGTTCACCTGTGTGAGAAAAAGGTGCAGTCTCAATCTGCCGGTGATTAGATGATAAATATCCAAATAAGGTGCCTTGGCATGTCGTTAACACCCAGGCAACCAGTTTGAGTAAACAACACACGCGGAGCCAAGGGAGGGTGATCAAGGGGGGCAATTGCCCACCCTGCCTCCCAAAACAAATATTAATACTCAATAAAATAGTTTTATTTGTTTCTCAACCTTTTGCTTTTGCCCTTTCAATTTAAAATAATGTATCTCTCACTTAAATTATTTATTTTTCTTTATTTACTTATCTCCTTTCCAAAATACACACACATGTACACACACACACATATATATGTATATGTTAATTTATGTCAATCAAAATGGTCTCTTCTTTCCAAAATACACACATATAATAATGTCCCTCCCACTTGGGTCAACTATATTTTCTTCTTCTTTTTTTCTTTTTTTATTTAGTTTTCCCCTCTCTAAAACACACATAAAAAAAAAAAAAAAAAAAAAAAAAAAAAAAAAAAGCACACAAAAAAAAAATTTAATAAAATAGTAATTTTTTTCTTTATTAACATGCCAATTGCCAAGTTGTATCTTTTTCTTCTCATTGTGGGCATCGGCAAGTAATGGCAACCAACCATCTTTATCAACTTAAATATATGGCAAACTGATTTCCAACCAACTACCGTGGCCAAAGTCAGAATTGAATGCTCATCTACTGGGTTTGAGAAGATTTATTTGAAAACGGCCAAAGTAGTATCCTTGGATTGAATTCGCATGTCAAATGAAGATTCGTCCAACTTCTTTTCTCATATATATCGAGGCATTTCAATGGCAATAAATTAGCCCTTATTTATGGATTCCTACTTAATTTAATGCAAAACATTTTTATCATTTTGAGGGTGATATTGCAACCCAATGATAAATTAGCAAGTATAGTAATCAAATTGAAAGATTGGGTGGAGGGACATAATATTGTAACAATGTAGTAGATTAAAGGAGGTAAATGTTGTTTTCCAAATTAAAAAAAATAAAAAATAAAAAATAAAAAATAAAAAAAAAATCAATAGAAACTACTTATTTATTATTTTAATGTTTGGCTAATACTTTAAAAAATGAAGTAAAAGTATTTGCTTTATTTCACCCTGAAAAATCTGTCTACTCATTTTTTTTTGTTGTTTGTACAAAATACTAAAAAAAATGAAAAACATTTTGGAAAAGAGATTTTACATTGAACGAAATGGTACATAAATAGATTAACTCATGATTGATGAAGCCTTTCTCCTTTTTTTTTTTTTTAATCCTTTCATTGTCAAAGTTAGGTGCCCATGAACTTAAACCATTATATTGTATTATAATTTCATGGTCAAAATTTTGTTTTGTTGTATTTAATGGTGTACATAGTAATATGTCATTGAAATGTAACTTGGCAACATATTTACTATGTGACAACATGAATAGTATTAAAAACTACAATTTTATCTCACGATACTAATATGAGAGTTATAATCAATCATTGCTTCAATCCTAATTTAAAAATAAAATAAAATAAAACAAAAGTCCAAGGGTTGAAATGTGTTATATAACATTTCTTGTGACAATACACCATCAAATCTGTTAAAACTATTTTGGACAATGAAATGAACTAATACTCGTGCAATTCTAAGATTAATTACTTACCCTTTGTTAGTATTTTAAATTGTCTACATTCTGGATAATAAAAAACACTTTATGTAATGGTTGCATTTTAACAGGATGACCGGTTTTAAATTCAGAATCTTCATGTATTCAGACAATGATCAAATCAAAGAAAGTAACTGGTCACAAGTTTCTAGAAGATGTCCATGAAAAGTCCTTGCAAAATCCAAGACAAAACAGCCGGTTCCTGTGCAACCGTCCGAACGAGCCTTTGAAGGCATCCGGACGCCCTGCAGTGTCTTACAGATAATGATGAAGACGTCCGGACGTCAGAGGAACACCGTCTAGACGCTAGGTCAATCATGGTTCAACACGGAGTTGGATTTCAGAAGTCGACACTGTTTGGGAAGTCTTTGCAAGCCGTCCGAACGACCTGGCAACACATCCGGACGATGTCCAGTATTTCAGAATATTCCAGAGTTCCGTTCGAACGCGGAAAGGATTTTAGCGAAGACCGTTCAGACGCTCGGTCAAGCCGTCCGGACGTGAACCTAATAAAGATAGAATTATGCTGTTTCTGAAAGGATATCGCAGAAAACCATCCGGACGTGGCTAACTTCCATCTGGACGCTCGACAGCCAGAGCCTGAATCTCAGCAGTTTTAGGTTTCCTGTAAGCCTATAAATAGAGGGCCCTAGGCTAGTATTTTGTACAAAATTCAACAGTGAATTCCATAGTGCTTTGAGAGGGTGTTTAGGGAGAATCGAAGATCCGCTAGCTCTCAAGCCGTTGCCAGTGTGTGCTCAGTTGTTCGTGTGAAGTCTATCTTAGGGGTCGGCCCTAAGGTAAAAGAATCTATCAAAAACCCCTTCAAGTAGAAGATCAGGTTGGAAAGCGTTCACAATGGGCTTCGTGTCAAAGTTAAAGGTATGACTACTACATAAGGGTATGTGAGTACAAGTGTCTTGTAACTAGCTTTGTTTTTGGATAGTGGATTTCCTGGGTTTGGCTGCCCCGAAGTGGTTTTTCTCTTTACAGAGTTTTCACTTCGTAGCAAATATCTTGTCTTATTTATATTCCGCATTTAAGATATTTGTTTGCACACAAACACACACACTTGGTTGAATTAGAAGTCAATATTTATTTTCAATTGGTATCAGAGCTGAACAGCCTTAGGACTGAGAAGACCTCTATGCTCATAAGGATCAATGATTTAGAAGAGAGGCTACTAGAGACATAGTTGCAGCTAGAGAGAGTTTCAGACGATTAGCTCACTCACATGCTCTCCATTCAGAAGTGCCCAACTGACAAGACCGAACTCGGGTATGTTCCTCCTTCTAGTTATGATACTCCTTCTACCTCCAAGACTATTTTTGTAAAGCCAGTTATTCCTGAATCTCCACCCTTAATCATGGATAAGGGAAAAACTGTTATGGATGGGGAAGTACCTGTCATCCCTCAGCCTTCGGCCAAGCTTCCTATCAGAAGAAAGCCTCTCACATGCCATCATTGTGGCGAGCCAGGGCACATCAGAGATTTTGTTTTGCCAAGATAGTCAAATTGACCAACTCGCTAGTTGAACCTAGAACCCATAAATTCTGGCATTCTTTCTAGGTTGCAGCACTAAGTGATAAAGACATTCAAAACTAAAAAAAATGGATAAATAAAAAGATCCACTGCGAATGCTAAATCTGTTCTTGATCTTGTCCCTAAAGAAACATTCAGTGACCACATCATTGCGGAAATAGACGGTCACTAAAGGACATAGTAAAAGAAAAGTGCTGCAGCTTAGGGGGAGTGTATCAGATGTGAAAATCGAAATTGACTTCTAAAAATAAAGTGTGTGCAATCAAGTGTCAACAAAAATCAAGCACAGCGGAAAATAAAAGACACATAGATTTTGTTGACGAAGTGGAAACTCAATCAAGAGAAAAACCACTCCGGGGCAGCCAAACCCAGAAATTTTACTATTCAGAAGACGAAGCTAGATACAAGATAGTAACACTCACATGTACCGATGCAGTGGTCGTACCTTGCTCTCTGACGTGTAACCCAACACGAACGCTTCCCAACCAGGTCTCCTACCTGAAGGGGTCTTTAATAGAATTCCTTACCTTAGAGCCGACCTCTAAGATAGACTTCAGTTGTAGTGCAGCACACTTGAAACGGCTTCAAAGGGATCTTGAACTTCTCTGAGCTCTTGTGAAATTCAATACCGAATTCTTGCAGTTCTCAATGCCCAGGGGGCCTCTATTTATAGGATGAGGTGCAGAATGGGCGACTGCTATAATATGTACGGACGCCGTCCGGACGGTGAACTTGGGCCGTCCGGACGGACAACTGTGCAACAAGATTTTGTGAAAATCTTTCCTGTTTAAGAGCCGCGTCCGGACGGTGAGACACTGACGTCCGGACGGTCGCACGTCCGCTGCAAGTAATTTCCATATAAAGCTTAGCGCGTCCGGACCAAGGGGGATGAACGTCTGGACAGCAATTCTTCAACACGCAATTTCCATATCTGCTATGCGTGCGTCAGGACCAAGAGAGGCAAACGTCGGGACGGTTGAAGTCGAATAGGCAATTTCCTTAACTAATGAGCGCGCGTCCGGACCAAGGCTGACTGACGTCCGGACCGTGATATTTGAATTGCGATTCTTGCCTTAAGGAGACGCGCGTCCGGACGGGATACCCCATCGTCCGGACGGTTGATCAATCTTCCCTTTATTGGAACTTGGAAAGAATCTGAGACTTTTCGAGTACTGATAGGCGTCCGGACGAGCTGCTGAGATGTCCAGAAGGATGCAAGCTGGAACAGAAGCTTCTCGATACAGTGTAGGGTCCGGACGGAAAAGATACGTAGTTCGGACGGATGATGCTGGTCTGCCTAGCGTCCGGTCGGGATGAACACGTCGTCTGGACGGATGGAACAGTGGACAAATGGGCGTTCGGACGGGATGACACATCGTCCGGACGGCTGACAGGGAATCTGAAATCTTCTATCTTTTTCGCAGTACAGAGTCTTCTAAAAATGCTCTGACAAGTGGGATCCCTGTTTTCAGCATCTTTACACATAAGTGATTTTGTCCAAACACAGAATGAGGTCAAAATACTAACAAGATGAAGGTAACTAGACCCTAGCATTATAAGGTTTGACTTTTAATTGATCTAACATTGATTTTCTCTCTTTTTTGAAAAATCCAGGTGATTTAAGTCAGATTAATATACTTCATAGCTTATTGAGAAAGCCTTCACACACACACACGCATTGCATGAGTTAAGTTTTTCTATTGAAAAATGTCCTTCTGTAGGGAAATTCTTGTGGTGATTAAAACATAACTCTCAATTATATCTTGGAATTTTTTTTAAATGCTAATTGAATTAAGATATCAGTGTTATATACATGCGTGCTCTAGAAATTATTTGGAAAATATTTTTCTACTCTTTTTCCTCTCTTTTTCCAGATTCTTTTGTGTGAAGAGTCTGGACGGTGTTTTGGGACGTCCGGACGGTGCTCCTGTATGTCCAGACGGTTTTTCTGGTTGTCCGGACGACACGGTTGATTCGTCCGAACGTTAATTCTTCTTGTCTGGAAGAGCGTCTTTTTACGATCTCTACGTGGCACTTCATCCGGACGTCACTTAAGTTTCGTCCGAACAGTGAACCATGTAGGGTTAAACCGTTTTCTCCCCGTGCCACAGCCCACTTTTTCACTTCTTTTGGTTCGTTTTTGTCGTCTTGTGCTTTTTCTCTGTGCTTGTTATGCTAAATTCTCTAGTACACGTGTCATCTTTGCAGTTTATCTCCACCCCTAGTATATTTCTGTACTCTTTTACTAATTTATTTTAATTTTTCTATGCTTAAAATAGGTTGTTTTGGGGTTTTTATTATTTTGAGTTTAATATGTATTATTTCTCAAAAAAAGTTATTATTTGTGTTGGCTGCATTCTGTTGGACAAAATCACTTCCATGTAATGTTGCTGCTTTCACAGGGATGCTGCTTTATCCAGAGTCTACTCTTCAGCTATGTTCTTCGAGAAGATTCTGTGAAGTTTTCAAGGATTTATTTCGATTCCCTGTCAGCCGTCCGGACGACGTGGTATTCCGTCCGGACGCTCATCAGTCAGCAACATCCGTCCGGACGACGAGATCTTTCCGTCCGGACGCCCATCAGTGTCTAGATGCTTCGAACAGTTCAAGGTTTCATCTATTTGGACGTAATGGCAAATCGTCCGGACACTCTTCAGAGTTTGAGAAGACCCCAGTGTTCCAGCGCATCTGTCCGGACGACGTGGTTTTACCGTCCGGACGCCATTCAGTGTTTGACAAGTAATAGGGTTTTTGCCTCAAGACACAGTTATGGGAAAACGGCTGCTACCGTCCGGACGATTTGTGATTCCGTCCGGATGATGTTCTCTATAAGGCAAGAACGTGCATACCAAGTTCAACCATCCGGACGTCAGCCTTCATGGTCCGGACGATCAAGCTTCATATATGGAAATTGCGTACACCAGTTCAACCGTCCGGACGTTAGCCTTTCGGGTCCGGACGCTCAAAGCCTTTATATGGTAATGACGTGCAGCCGAAGTGCAACCGTCCGGACGATAGGGCATCACCGTCCGGACGCGGCCTTGTATGGAAGCTTTCAGTGCTACTTTGGAAAGGCGGTTGCAGTTGACCGTCCAGACGCTCGATCAAGCCGTCCGGTCACCCTCGGGTATTTTGGTCATAACGTTTTACTCAAATATCGGATTGGGACGAAATCAGCTTCATTGGAAAGCTAAGAAAAAGTTCTGTAATTTGAGCATCTGGACGGTCATTAATAGCATTCGGATGGCCTCCGTCCGGACGGAAAGATTTACCCGTCCGGATGGCCCTGCAGAAAATTCTAGAATACTTTTCGGACAAGAAAAACTTGGCCCGTCCGGACGGCCCAAGGCTCCCGTCCGGACGCGCGTGCCTCAGACTCTATTTTTGGCTCAAAATAGGGTTTTCTAAGCCTATAAATAAGAGGCTCTAGGCATGCTTTCAACATAGAATTCGGTGGTGAATTCTCTACAGCTTAGAGAGGGTGTTTAGAGAGATATTGAAGATCTGCTAGCTCTCTAGCTTTGCCAGTGTGTGATTTGATCAGCTATGAAGTCTATCTTAGGGGTTGCCCCTAAGGTAAAGGATTTCATTGAAGACCCCTTCAGGTAGGAGACCTGGTTGGGAGGCGCTTGTGTTGGGTTACACGTTAGAGAGCAAGGTACGACCACTGCATCAGGGGTATGTGAGTGTTACTACTTTGTATCTAGTCTTGTCTTCTGAATAGTGGATATCCTGGGTTTGGCTGCCCCGGAGTGGTTTTTCTCTTAATTGAGTTTCCACTTCGTCAACAAAATATTTGTCTCCTTTAATTCCGCATTTAATATTTTGTTGCACACTGTTCACACACACTTGTTAAAATTAGAAGTCCATTTAATTTTTCAATTTGGGTTGAGATTATGCATATTTGGTTCTCCATATTGTTTGGGTTGTGTTTTCTTGATGTTGTAATTTCTGGATAGTCCATTTCACAGCCGTTATAATGCCCCCAAATTTTTTTGGACTAACAGAAATTAATGCTTTCATGAATTTCTGTCTGTGATTTCTTTTAGTCCATAAATTATGTCTTCAGACGGCTCTCCTCCCCGAGTCAGACAAAGAATTGAAGAATCAGTTGCTAACCGATTGCATGGTATGCAATCACGACAGGTCCTATCTGAGCAGAATCTTCTCCACGCAGATCTGAGAGACCCAGTTCTGCTTACCATCTCTCAGATGTTACTGGAGAACAACGAGGATTACCTATATAATTGTGCCTGCCAGGCCTTTCCCAGACTGGTGAGGAAATTCTATGGCAACATGATCATCATCCAGGAGGATGATAGAGGACTCATTATGCAGACTATGGTTAGAGGACAGCAGATACATATTGATCCACAGCTTATTAGTGTTGTGATCAGAGTACATGTGTTACCAGTCTCCGGAGTTCCTTTTTCGGATGCGGCTCCCAGCATTGATTTCCTGCATGATTTCTTTGGGACAAGACCCCAGAGAGAAGACAAGTCCCACTCCCAAATCAACATCGGTGCTTTTGCTCCTATGCACCGCTTTTTAGCAAAGATTCTGGTGACTAACCTTTGGCCTCAAGCTCGTCGAAGTGAGCTTACCCTCAAGAAGGCCACCCTTCTATATGCCATCGTGATGCAGACTCCTTTTTGCTTGTGCAAGCACATCTTGCACACTATGCTCGAGGTTCGAGATGAGAAGAACACGAGTATATCTTTTGGGTGTCTAATCACTCAAATCTGCCTTCAGGTCATGCCAGATATTTCAGACTCGGAGCCCCGCTCTCGAATTCCAAATCCCCTTGGCATACAGACTATCATGAAATCTAATGCCTAGTTGCGGCATGAGGCTCAAAGCGGTGTTCCTCAGCCTCCATCAATTACACCACCACCAGTTGCATCATCATCATCCCAAGCTGTGCCCCCTACTTTCGATATAGAGGCTGCATTTTCTCAGCTGATGTCATCCATAGGAGCTCTCCAGCGTGAAGTTACTCTTATTGGAGAGCGTGTGGAACAATGTCAGATTGACATCCGCGAGTGCCTGCAGTACCATCACCCTTCGGCTGATGATGAGGACTGATTTTTATTTTATTATTATTGTTCTTTTTGTTGTTTGCTTGTATGTAAAAAATTTTAAAAATGTGTTGACATTTTGTTTAAACACTTATGGTTCTTAATTAATACTCTGTTTACCCTTTGTCATTGTGTGACAAAAAGGGAGAGTATTTTTTGGTTTTTAGACCGGGATTGTGTTTCCAAACCGGTCAAGTGTTTTTGTCCCAGAATGGCTAAAGAGGGAATTTGTTAGTATTTTATATTGGCTACATTCTGGATAAAACAAAAACACTTTATGTAATGGTTGCATTTTAGCAGGATGATCAGTTTTTAATTCAGAATCCAAATGTATTCAGACAATGATCAAATCAAAGACAATATCTGATCACAAGCTTCTTAAAGATGTCCATGAAGAGTCCTTGCAAAATCCAAGACAAATACAACCGGTTCCTGTGCAACTGTCCAGACGGGCCTTTGAAGGCGTCCAAACGCTCCTCAATGTCCAGCAGATAACGATGAAGCCATCCGGACGCCAGAGCAACACCGTCTGGACACTAGGTCAATCAGTATTCAACAAGGAGTTGGATTTCAAAAGTCAACACTGTTAGGAAGTCTCTGCAAGCCGTCCGGACGACGTGGCAACACGTCCGGACGATGTCCAGTATTTCAGAATATTCCAAAGTTCCATTCGAACGCGTAAAGGATTTTAGCAAAGACCGTCCGGACGCTTGGTCAAGCCGTTCAGACATGAACCCGATAAAGATAGAATTATGCTGTTTCTGAAAGGATATCGCAGAAAACCGTCCGGACATGGCTAACTTCCGTCCGGACACTCGCCAGCCAGAGTCCGAATCTCAGCATTTTTTGAGGTCTCTTTAAGCCTATAAATAGGGGGCTTTAGGCTAGTGTTTTGTATAGAATTTGACAGTGAATTCCATAGTGCTTTGAAAGGGTGTTTAGGGAGAATCAAAGATCCGCTAGCTCTCAAGCCATTGTCGGTGTGTGCTCAGTTGTTCGTGTGCAGTCTATCTTAGGGGTCGGCCCTAGGGTAAAGGAATGCATCAAAAACCCCTTCAGGTGGAAGATCTGGTTGGGAAGCGTTCATGTTGGGTTGCACGTCAGAGTTAAAGGTATGACTACTGCATAGGGTTATGTGAGTATGAGTGTCATGTAACTAGCTTTGTTTTTGGATAGTGGATTTCCTGGGTTTGGCTGCCCTGGAGTGGTTTTTTCTCTTCATAGAGTTTCCACTTCGTAACAAATATCTTGTCTTATTTAAATTCCGCATTTAAGATATTTGTTTGCACACAAACACACACACTTGGTTTAAATTAGAAGTCAATAATTATTTTCACGGTTGATTCGTCCGGACGTCCATTCTTCTTGTCCGGACGAGCGTGTTTTTGCGATCTCTTAAGTGGCACTTCGTCCGGACGTCACTTAAGTTTCGTCCGGACTGTGAACCCTGTAGGGTTAAATCGCATTCTCCCTGGCCCCGCACGTCACTTTCTCCTCTCTTTTTGTTTAGTTTGTCGTCTTGTGTTCTTTCCTTGTGATTTTTATGCTTTTTCCCACGTGCAAGTGTCCTCTTTGAAATTTATCTCCTCCCCAGGTATGTTTGTCTATTTTATTACTGTTTTATTTTAAGATTTTATGCTTAAAATAGGTTGTTTTGGGGATTATCATACCTTGAGATTAATATGATTCATTGCTCTTCATCGCTCTTTTTATTATTGATGGGTTGAGATTTTGACATATTTTGGTATCTTGTTCCTGTTTGGGTTGTGGTTATGTAGTTGTAATTTTTGGAATAGTCCTTTTTATAGCCGTCATAATGCCCAAATTTTTCTAGACTAACGGAAATTAATGCTTTCATGGATTTGTTTCTGTCATTTTTTTTTAGCCTAGGAATTATGTCTTCAGATGACTCTCCTCCCCGAGTCAGGCAAAGAATTGAAGAATCAGTTGCTGACAGGTTGCACTGTATGCAATCTCGACAGGTCTTATCGGAGAGGAATCTTCTCCGCGCAAATCTGAGGGATCCTGTTTTACTTCCCATTGCTCAGATGCTTCTAGAGAACCAATGGGAGTACCTGTACAATTGTGCCTGCCCGGCCTTTCCGATACTGGTACGGGAATTTTATGGCAACATGATCATCATCGATGAGGATGACAGAGGACTGATTTTGCAGACCCTGGTCAGAGGACAACAGATACAGATTGATCCACAGCTTATCAGCGCTGTGATCGGAGTGCCTGTGTTACCAGTCTTCGGAGTTCCTTTTCCTGATGAGGCTCCCAGCATTGATTTCTTGCATGACCTCTTTGGGACGAGGCCTCAGCAAGAGGACAAGTCACACTCCCAGATCAACATCGATGCCTTTGCTCCTATGCATCGATTCTTAGCAAAGGTTGTCGTGACAAACCTTTGGCCTCAAGCTCGGCAGAGTGAGCTTACTCTCAAGAAGGCCACCCTTCTCTATGCCATCGTGATGCGGACTCCTTTTTGCCTGTGCAAGCACATCTTGCACACTATGCTCGAAGTTCTCGATGAGAAGAACACGAGTCTATCTTTTGGGTGTTTGATCACTCACATTTGTCTTCAGGTCGTGACAGATATTTCAGACTCTGAGCCCCACTCATGGATCCCAGATCCCCTTGGCATACAGACTCTCATGAAGTCTAATGCTCAGTTGCAGCATGAGGATCAAGGCGCAGTTCCTCAGCCTCCACCAGATCTCCCCACAGTAGCTGCAACATCTTCACAGGTCGTGCCTCCCACCTTCAACATTGAAGCTGCTTTTGCACAGCTTATGTATTCAATGTCAGCTCTCCAGTGGGAAGTAAATCTAATAGGAGAGCGTGTCGAGCAGAGCTAGATTGACATCAAGGAGTGCCTGATGTATCATCATCCAAAGCCGAATGAAGATGATGATTGAGTTTTTTTTTATATATATTATGTTTTGTTTATTTTTCGAACAATTTTAAATTTGTGCTGACATTTTGTGTAGTTATTAAAACGATTATGGTTTTAATTAATACTCAGTTTACCCTTTGTCATTGTGTGACAAAAATGGGGAGTATTTTTTGGTTTTTAGACCGAGAATGTATTTCCAAACCGGTCAAGTGTTTTTGTCCCAGAATGGCCAAAATGGGAGTTTGTTAGTATTTTAAATTGGCTACATTTTGGATAACAAAAAACACTTTATGTAATGGTTGCATTTTCACATGATGGTCGGTTTTCAATTCAGAACCTTCATGTATTCAGACAATGATCAAATCAAAGAAAGTAACTGATCATAAGCTTCTAGAAGATGTCTATGAAGAGTTTTTGCAAAATCCAAGACAAAACAGTCAGTTCCTGTGCAACCGTCCGGATGATCCTTTGAAGGCGTCTGGACGCCCCGCAGTGTCTTATAGATAACGATGAAGATGTTCGGATGTCAAAGCAACACCGTCCGGACGCTAGGTCAATCATGGTTCAACACAGAGTTGGATTTTAGAAGTTGACACTGTTTGGGAAGTCTCTACAAGCTGTCCAAACGATGTGGCAACACATCTGGACAATGTCCAGTATTTTAGAATATTCCAGAGTTCCGTTCGAACACGGAAAGGATTTTAGCGAAGACCATCCGGACGCTCGATCAAGCCGTCCGGACGTGAACCTAATAAAGATAGAATTATGTTGTTTCTGAAAGGATATCACAGAAAACCATCCGAACGTGGCTAACTTCCATCCGGACGCTCGACAGCCAGAGCCCGAATCTCAGCAGTTTTAGGTTTCCTGTAAGCCTATAAATAGAGGGCCCTTGGCTTGTATTTTGTACAGAATTCAACAGTGAATTCCATAGTGCTTTGAGAGGGTGTTTAGGGAGAATCGAAGATCTGCTAGCTCTCAAGCCGTTGCCGGTGTGCGTTCAACTGTTCGTGTGAAATCTATCTTAGGGGTCGGCCCTAAGGTAAAGGAATCCATCAAAAACCCCTTCAGGTAGAAGATCTGGTTGGGAAGCGTTCACGATGGGCCTCATGTCAGAGTTAAAGGTATGACTATTGCATAAGGGTATGTGAGTACGAGTGGATTGTAACTAGCTTTGTTTTTGGATAGTGGATTTCCTGGGTTTGGCTACCCCAGAGTGGTTTTTCTCTTTACAGAGTTTCCACTTCATAACAGATATCTTGTCTTATTTATATTCCGTATTTAAGATATTTGTTTGCACACAAACACACACACTTGGTTGAATTAGAAGTCAATATTTATTTTCACCCTTCATGTAGGTGAAGTCATGACTAATTGCAATGACGATGGTGAAGTTAGAAGAGATTACATGGCAAAAAAAATGGCCAATCAATTTAAAGTGAAATGAAGAAAATATATTTTATGATCAAGATTAAATTTCACAAATCTAATAGTGTATATGTTGCCACATGGAGAATGATGATTTTGAAAAGTGTGAGGATGGAAAAAGGACAAGAAAACTAAATGAATAATTTCTCTTCCTCAAAAATGAGTTCACTTTTATTGGTTTATTAACTTATATTTGGACTTGGAACTAATAATTTTAGAGATGTGTTATACATCATTCTATTGTTCTTCTCCTATCTTTCTCTACTACCGTGGCATTGTCAATCGACCATGAATCATTTATGATCTTTTTATGGTAGAGTTGTCAGACTATTTTATGTAAATAGTATATATTTATCAACTCAATATTTTTTTTTCTAAAAAACAATAAAAAATAATAATAATAATAATAATTTTATATTTATATTTATTATATTCTGAAAAATAGAAATTGACTTCTAAATAAAGCAAGTGTGTGTGTGCACAATGTGTTAACAAAATAACAATGCGGAAAATAAATAACACAAGAATTTTTGTTAACGAAGTGGAAACTCAAGATGAGAAAAATCACTCCGGGGCAGCCAAACCCAGGATATCAACGATTCAAAAGACAAGACTAGATACAAAGTAGTAACACTCACATACCCCTGATGCAGTGGTCGTACATTGCTCTCTATCGTGTAACCCAACACGAACACCTCCCAACCAGGTCTCCTACTTGAAGGGGTCTTCAATGGAATCCTTTACCTTAGGGCCAACCACTAAGATAGACTTCAAGTTAAGCGCAGCAACAGCACACACAGCAACGGCTTCAGAGAGATCAACTCAGCTCAATAACCTCACAATATAGCTCTCTAAGCACTAATGGAATTCAATACCGAATTCTTGCTATTCTCAAGCCTAGGGACCTCTATTTATAGGCTAACAGTTCAAATAAGTGTTTGGCTAGATAAAACTGGGCGCCGTCCAGACGGTGGTCATAGGCCGTCTGGAAAGACAACTGTGAGACCGAAATTCCAAAAATTTCGTTGAAGATCTTTCCTTTTTGAGAGTCGCGTCCAGACGGTGATGCCTTGTCGTTCGGACAGTCGCACGTCCGCTGCAAGTAATTTCCATATAAAGGCATCGGGAGTCCGGATCGGGGGAACTATCTTCCGAACGGCTGATCTGATGCACGCAATTTCCATATCTGATACACGCGCGTCTAGACCAAGCTGACTGGTGTCTGGACGTCTGGATTTGAATTACGATACTTGCCTAATGGATGAGAGCGTCCAGACGGGAATCCACATCGTCCGGACGGTTGTAGCAATCTTCCCATATCTATTTTTGGCAAGAAATCTTGAAGCTTGATCGAACACTAAGGATCGTCTGAACAAGATGCAAGCAGGAGCAGTTCGAAGCTTCTCGACATAGAGGAAGGTCAAGACGGGAATCCACATCGTCCGAACGGATGATGCTTTAGTTTGATGTGCTTCCGGACAGTTTAACACGTCGTCCAGACAACTAATGCATTAGACAACTAGGCGTTCGGACGGTATGACATGTCAGCCGGACGGCTAGCAGGGAACCGAATTTTCTGACTTGCAAAAACTGTGCAGAATCTTCAGGAAACACTTCTGAATAGCAGAATCCCTGTTAAAAAGGCATCTTTATAATGAAGTGATTTTGCCCAACAGACTGCGGCCAATTACAAACCAACAAACTCCCCCTTTGGCCATTATGAGACAAAAATCACTTGACCGGTTAAAAATACAATCCCGGTCCAAAAATAAAAATTACTCTCCATTTTTGTCACAAAGGGACAAAGGGTAAAACAGTGTAATAAAAATCAACGACAACAAAAATTACTCCCCCTAAAGGTCTCAGAAGGACCAAGTTAAACAGAGTAATAAAGTCCAAGAGTTTAACAAAAGTAGCAAAATATAACACAAATGTCTCAAAAGAAAATAAGACAACTACAAAACAAAAAGAAACTCAAGCATCCTCGGCCATCGGCGCATCGTCCTCGTCATCACTGCTAGACGGGTGGTGGAACTTGAGGTACTCCTGGAGGTCCAGCTGGTTTTGCTCTACCCGGAGGTTGATGGAGTGAACCTCCTGCTATATGGTAGAGATGGACAGCTGCCAGAGCCTCCATAATCAGAGAATAGCTGATATCCGGCTGAGGTGGCGGTGCAGTCTGGGAGGAGGAAGCCACACTCGGTATGCCTACAGGAATAGGAGGAGGTGGGGGCACATCGTCATCCGGATCATCTCTTTGTAGCTGAGCATTTGACTTCATCAGCGTCTGCTTGCTGAATGGATCCTGGATCTTCATTTTTGGCTCGCCAACAATACTTATGCCTGACTATAGAATAATCTGAGTGAGAAGGCAGCCGAAAGGAAGACCGGTATTGCTCTCATCACGGGCATCCAAAATAACGCCCAAAATATGCTTGCACAGGCAGAAGGGCAATCGAAGATGAATGGCGTAGACAAACTGAGCCCTCTTCAAAATCAGGTCACTGCGCCTGACAACTGGCCATAGGTTGTGTTGGACAATCTTGGCCAGCATGCGGTGGGGGGTAGATAAGGCACCGATCCTAATGGTGGTGCCGCGCTCCTCTCCCTGTGGAACTGCGTGGAAGAACTCTTGAAGATCTGCCATAGATGGAGGCAATACCACCTCATTGTAAGGGCTCACAGACAGTTGGAGAACAGGAACTCCAATGAATTGACTGATGATCTAGGGATCAGCAATGATATTATGCCCAAGAATAGTGGACTAAAGCACCAACCTGCGGTCATCATCCTGCACCACACAGGCGCAGCTATGAAGATACCCCCAATGATAGGTCTGGATAATGTCATGGATACTATCTAGAAGAGCCACCATAATATCAGAACAGACCACATTCCGCTCGGCAATGACTGGGCAGTCCATAATTTTGGCTCCGAGAGCTGCCCTATCTCCCTCTGTCCTCTGGCAAACTCTGCTCTGTGGACTGCCTACTGACATGGTTCTACAAAAGAAACCAACAAGATTTGCCAAAATAATAATCCAAAAGAAATAATCTTGTTAGTGCTCATAGAAAATCCGGCATTATGACAGTAGTAAAAGAGATTTTTCCAAAAATAGCAGTTCATAATAACAGCAGATATGACAAATATGCATTGGAAAAACTCAACAACATTCCCTAATTAATCTAACAATTTTAAAATAAACTGAAGAGAAAAAGAAAAGGCTAGACATACCTGGAATGAGGGAATAATGCACAAAAAGACAAGAAAGGGCGAGATAATGCCAAAAGCTCGCGAGAAATCACTCACTAGAAGCCAAAAGAGAGATTTTTGGTGGGGTAGGGTGAAAATGCGGCGGCCAGGGGCTTTTATAGAGCCTATGGGATCCCCGTCCGGACTGCACGTGTAACCTGACCGTTCGGCCGTCTGAGCCGCGCTCGTCCGGACGTACAAAAGTAACGTCCGGCCGTCTGATCTACACCTGTCCGAACGCAAAAAGAGGCCGTCCGGACGCTTCACACTGAAAATGCAGAAAACTAAGGAAAATTTGCAGAAATTAATTTTCCTAAGGTCAGCTGCAGAACACACATGTATAATCAACTGATAACACAATCAAATAGCATCTCAAAACGAAGCAGGGATATAAGAGAGAGTTCAGATTTCAATCAGCATAAAGATTTTCCCATAGACAGAAAATTTAAATAGGTAACTCAACTCATGCAATGTGTGTGTGTGTGTGTGTGTGAAGACTTTTCCCACAAGGTATGACTTTCATTGAAATGACAAAATGCAACTAGATTTTCTAGACAAGAGAGAAAATCAGTGAAAGATTAGTCAAAAGTCAAACCTTATAACTTACTAGGGCCTAGCCACCCTCATCTGATACACTCCCCCTAAGATGCAGCTGTTTTACTTGTACCATGAAGGACAAGGTAAATATTTTTCTTGCACCATGAAGGACAAGGTAAATATTTTACTTGCACCATGAAAGGCAAGGCAATTTAGCACATAAGTAGAAAATATGCATAAATAATACAGAATTCATGATGGTAACTGCTTGATTCTTTTGATACTGCAACCTAGAAAGAATGCCAGAATTTTTAGGTTCTAGGTTCAACTAGCATTTGGTCTTGGCCATCTTATCAACAACCTCTTCTCTTATCCAGAATCTCTAGAAACAAATAGTCAGAGAAGGAGAGATGTACCTTTAGGGGAGTTTTGGATAGTGTACATTTTCATCGCATGAGGAAAGAAGCTATCCAACTTTTACATATACAGGAAAATCACTTGGTAGATATAGTCATAAACTCTCAATCATATCTAAGCAAAGTAGATTAATGCACAATGAATTGAGATATCAGGTGAAAACATATGCAATGCCAAGAAAAGGAAAAGTTTCCTGCAATTTCTCCCCATTTTTTTTTATTATTATTAAAAATTGCAATATGGAAATAACATCATATGCAAGGCAAGATCAAACCTGTGAAAGCTTGATGATGCCAATACAGAAAAACTATCGCTCAACCTGCTTTTTCTGTCTTCCCCAACAAGTACCTGCAATGCTCTCTCAAGAGAAATAGGGGGCAGAACAAAACTGGTTTCTAGATTGCATAGAATATAACAAGTAAAAATCAAGCAATCAAACCTGATGCCTTAGGATTAGGAACCAAATCCTAGGCACGAACACCTTCTCCTGCTAGGTGTGCCCATTCCCCCTCATGGGGTTATTCTTATTCTTGACCCAAGCCTGCCTTCCAGTGGGTGGTTGCTGGCAGGACTTCATCTGCTGACCCATCCACTCCATCATGCTCTGCATCCAAGTAGGTGGCTCACTGTAATATTGATCCTCTTCCACCTTCTGTGACCTTTTAGAGTGCTTGGATTTGATCTTGGATTTGCCACTGTGATTGGCAGGTACAAATCGCTGCTGAGGTAGCTGATGCTGAGATTCCTGGTGCCAAGGTGCATGAGACCAAGGGGCTTTATATGAGGAACTTGATGCCTTGGTGCTTGCCTCCAAGGAGCTTGGTAAGGTTCCTGATACCATGGAGTCTGATGTTGGGTCAGAGGTCTTGTGCCATAATTAGCTTGTCTGGGCACTTCTTTCTCGGCCTTCACCTTTTGTGCTTTAAGGAGGGAGCACTGTGGTTGAACATGCCCACTCAGACCGCAGTGGTGGCATATAGGAGATCTTCTGATGGAATGAGGCTTCTGAGTGCCTGGAACATCATCATTAATCTTGTCCTTCCCTTTATCTTCAACAATATGGGGAGGCTCTGGGACTGCAGGTTTGACAAATACAGTCTTGGAAGTAGAAGGAGTGTCAATGGGAGGAGCTACATACTTGAGACCAGTCTTGTCGGTTGGGCTCTTTTGAATGGACAGCATGCGAGTCAGCTTTTCATCAGTGACACTTTCTAATTGGAGCTGCGTCTCTAGTAGCTTTTCCTCGAGCTCTTGAATTCTGAGCAGCAATGAACTCTTCTCAGTCTGTAAACTGTTTAGATCATGAAGGTGCTACTTACGTCCTTCCCTTAGCTTTTTGTACTCTACATAGAGAGTTTTGTATGCCTCCTTGCGTTCATCCCCATTATTACTATGCTCCGAGTAATAAGAGTCCTCTTTTTCAACAAGTGGAGCCACAAAGGCTATAAATTTTTCAGACTCTGGAGCTTCTTCTTCTGACCCATCACTGAGAGTCACATTGTAAGCCTTCCCTTTGCCCTTCTTGAGGTTCCCACAATCAGCCCGTATGTGCCCAAATCCTGAGCATTCAAAACATCTTGGACCTCTAGGATCCTTCTTTTCTTCTTCCTCAGGCTCAGCTTCTCTAGGAGCTTTCTTCATCTTTTCAGAAAACTTCTTCTTGAATCGGTCATCTCTCATTAGTCTTCTGAAATTTTTGGCTAACATAGCCACAGCTTTCTCTTCCTCCTCAGAGTCATCTCCAGATGAGGCTTCTACCTTTTTCTTGGAAGCCTTCATGGCAATGGTCTTCAGGTTCTTGATCGGGGGCAGGGACAGCTCATAAGTTTGAAGAGATCCCACCAACTCTTCAATCTTCATTTCTTCAAGATCTTTGCTCTCTTCAATAGTAGTTACCTTGATCCTGAAACGCTCAGGCAAAGATCTTAGAATCTTTCAGATGAGTTTTACATCCGAGACAGGCTTCTTGAGACTCACCATGGAGTTTCTCAGGTCACTCATCTTGGAGTAAAACTCTCCAAATGTCTCTTCTTCCAACACCTTAATTTCTTCAAATTTTTGGAAATCAACATTTGAAGTTTGGTAGATTTTACAAGTTTAGTGCCTTCATATGTTGTTTCCAAGATTTGCCACGCTTCTTGAGCAGATTCACAGTTTGAAATTTTTGCAAATTCAGACGGTGAAAGTGCTTGACATAGAGCATGGAGGGCTTTGTCATTAGAAAGTCGTGCGTTTTTCTGAGGGACTAGTTCAAGTGTTGTATCCTCTGGTTTAGTCCAACCAGTTTCAACAATACTCCAACAGTCAATAGATTTTAAAAAGAACTGCATGCGAGCTTTCCAATAGCCATAGTTCGTACCATCGAAGGCAGGAACAGTATTAAGAGTTTGAGACATATTAATAAGAGAAGTCAAAAATAACACTCAAGAATTGAATCTTAACAGAGTGTACCAAGTTCTGATACCAATTGAAAAACAGGAATTGACTTCTAAATAAAGCAAGTGTGTGTGTGCACAATGTGTTAACAAAATAACAATGCGGAAAATAAATAACACAAGAATTTTTGTTAACGAAGTGCAAACTCAAGATGAGGAAAACCACTACGGGGCAGCCAAACCTAGGATATCCATTACTCAAAAGACAAGACTAGATACAAAGTAGTAACACTCACATACCTCTGATGCAGTGGTCGTACCTTGCTCTCTAACGTGTAACCCAACACGAACGCCTCCCAACCAGGTCTCCTACCTGAAGGGGTCTTCAATGGAATCCTTTACCTTAGGGCCAACCCCTAAGATAGACTTCAAGTTAAGTGTAGCAACAGCACACACAACAACGGCTTTAGAGAGATCAACTCAGCTCAATAACCTCACAATATAGCTCTCTAAGCACTAGTGGAATTCAATACCGAATTGTTGTTGTTCTCAAGCCTAGGGACCTCTATTTATAGGCTAACAGTTCAAATGAGCATCTGGCTTGATAAAACTGGGCGTCTTCTGGACGGTGGTCCTAGGCCGTCCGGACGGACAACTGTGCGACCGAAATTCCAAAAATTTCACTAAAGATCTTTCCTGTTTGAGACTCGCGTCCGGACGGTGATGCCCTATCGTCCGGATGGTCGCACGTCCACTGCAAGTAATTTCCATATAAAGGCTTCGCGCGTCCGGACCGGGGGAACGGTCGTCGGGACAGTTGATCTGATGCACGCAATTTCCATATCTGATGCACGCGCGTCCGGACCATGCTGACTGGTGTCCGGACGTCTGGATTTGAATTGCGATACTTGCCTTATGGATGAGCGTGTCTGGACGGTTGTAGCATTCCCATATCTGTGTTTGGCAAGAAATCCTGAAGCTTGATTGAACACTGAGGATCATCCGGACGGGATACTGAAACGTCCAAATGGATGCAAGCTGGAGCAGTTCAAAGCTTCTCGTTACAGAGGAAGGTTCGGACGGGAATCCACGTCGTCCGGACGGCTGATGCATTGGATAGCTGGGCGTCCGGACGGTATGACACGTCGTCCGGACGGCTGGCAAGGAACCAAATTTTCTGACTTGCAAACTGTGCAGAATCTTCTGGAAACACTTCTGAATAGCGGAATCCCTGTTAAAAAGCATCTTTACAATGAAGTGATTTTGTCCAACAGAATGCGGCCAATTACAAACCAACATATTCCATAAAATTACATACTAAAATAATAAATTTCAGGGTAAATGTCTAATAAATTCTTGAGTCAATGCGCAATTTGAAAATCAGTCCCTCACTGTCAAAAAAATCAAATTTTGCTGCTTAAGTTTGTCGCGGATTTGAAATCACCCCTTTTGTGATTTTTCAGTCAATTTTCCCAACGTCTGTTAGGGTGAGTCACCTTTTATCCACATAGGCATTGACACATTAGGTAAAATTTAGGACACAAATTTATTTGCAAGCTTTTGGCTTTACATGTCAACCCCTAATCGTGCGAAATTTTAGATTTATATGTTCCTGGAACTTGAAGACTTCAACTATTAGGGAAGGATGATTAGAAAAGAAAAAAGGTTGGGAGAAGGAGAAGGAGAAGGTGGAATAGAAGACATCTCTGTGGGAAGGCAAATAAGGTTGGGTATCAGTAAGTTATCTTTATGGTAGTTTAAGTTATGGTCTCTTGCTGAAAGTTCTCCAATTTGACTGTTTAGGGTTTACAATCACCGTCACGGTCGTCTTCTTCAATATTGTTGGTGAGAGGTGATGTGGATGTGGATGTACGGATGCGTAAATGTGGCCTTCGATCTCCATTAAGTACTTCTTGGACGACAAGAAATCTTGGGAGGCACTTATTAGGGTGTGCCATGGATGACGTACAAAGGGTAAGTGAACCGGACCCCATGGCCCCATTTGAAATTCACTTTCCCCTCCCCTTCCCTTATTTTCACTTCTCCCAAAAAAAAAAAAAAAAATCAACTTGAAAACATTTTTAACTTTTTGCACTTTTTATATCACATCAACACTTTTTTATTACTTTTTAAATAAAAAACTCACTACAATACAAATTTTTTTTTCACTTTTCTATATAAACTATTTCAACTTTATATCACATCAATCCTATTTTCCAATCATTCAAAAAAAAATTCTTAATTGGAGGGGAGGGGTGAGGGATTTTCAAACGGGGCCCATATGTTTGGTGATATACCCAAATCAGTGTTGTTAACGTTTTCTTTTTTTTTTAATCATTCTAGAAAGGTAGGCAATGTCGTTTTTTCCATTGGTTTGATAAAGAGACATGTCCCCCGCTGAAAGGAATTATTGCCTCCGTTGCGTAATGAATTGAAATGCTTAAAGGATAAGGTGATGCAACTTAGTGCACGAAAGAGGCAGCTTACTCATATGTCAGTGTCTTTGTCAGTTGTAACTATTGCTTTGGTGGGAGTATGGCTGATGTCATATGTCAGTGTCTTTGTCAGTTGTAACTATTGCTTTGGTGGGAGTATGGCTGATGGGGCGTAAGGCCATGCATTGATACGGTCTGTTGTAGTGTATGTTTGTATTAAATGTTTGTAATTCTCAGCAAGACTATTCTAGTGTGTTTGTAATGGAATGGAAGAATTTTTGGATGTCTTATGGAATTTGGCACTCATATTTTGTGAATTTGGATCATTGTATAATTTGGTACTCTCATTTTGTGAATTTAGCAATGGAATGAATGACTTTTTCGTTTATGTTACCCTTACATTTGGTTTAGAAATTTCCATAAGGCTGATCGTTAGTATAATGGAATGAATGTACTTTTCATGATAAGATGCCAACGTAAGCACATTACATGGAAAAAAAAAAAAAAAAAAAAAAAAAAAAAAAAAAAAAAAAACCTACTTAAAGATATCCTTCTAAAACAATGCACTAAATATTGCCTCAAAGCCAACATCTTTTGAACCTACTAGCTAATTAATGTAATGTTAGTGCACTAACTTAATACATTTGTGCACGACATTGCATGAACACCACAAGAACAATACTAAATTTGTACTATAATTCCAATTCATTCACAAAATACTGTTCATTCCACTAACTTAATACATCTATTGTTTATCCAAAATAGTAACATTCACCTTAATAGAACATGTACTTCCAAAGTAGTAACAATTACAAAATATGTCTATTGTTCATCAAACCACAAACCACTTTCATGAGTGCTTAGATCATTACAAAAAATGTATTTCCACCATCATTTCATGAACAACACAAAAAATGTATCAGCCAACATTGCATGAGCACCAAAGATGCATCCAAAGCGTAAAAACAACAATATTCTAATTGAATAGCCATTGTCTTGGCCCTGCCTCTTCGAACACAGGTATGCACAGGTTGGGATGACACAACTTCAGCTTGGGATACCTACAACATAGCAAGGAGTAAAAACTTTGTTAACATTAAATTTGGTAATATAATAATAGAACTATATTGCACTTATATTTCAAAAAGTTCCTGCAGTCTTTCTCTTTTTTGGGTTCCATCTCATTCGATTAGGGTTTAGGGGTAGATAACAACCCTTGTAATTGTAACTCTAACCCCCACAATTCCCACATGTGACCACATACCCACTACGGCTTATATTGTATAGGGTAGTAGGCTCATCGGGTGCTCTTCTCCTAGCTTTTCTTGGACATCCAAGCTGAAATCTCGCAATTGGAGGAAAAATTTCATCACAACCATCAACATCTGGCAACTCTTCAAGCCCTGACATACCACTTATTTGTGGTTGATATGCCTGCATGTACTTTTCTATCATGTAATAACTATCTCAATGTTACTCAGGCCTTTGTTTGTGCATGTAAATGGCAACACAAGCATGTGTACAAGAGATACCATTGATCTGCCATCTCCTACATGTGCATGTACCTTCAACCAAATTAACTATTTGATGGCATTGTACACGTGGTCAACCTCGAACTCCAACTCATTTTTCCATCCTACATACACAATTTCTTGCTTCATCTTTGGATCTTTCCAACTTCTTCTAAATTTTTGGACATATTTTGTGAGTAGCTGCTCAGATTCCATCTCTTTTCTACTCGAATATTGTCATCAATTGCCGCCGAATCATTTCTAGCATAGTCAAGAGTGGCTTGTCCCCAGATTCTTTGATCCAATCATTGAATGTCTCCACAAGATTATTCAAAAGCATATCATTCTTGGACTGTGTAGAAAAGCCAGGTCTAGACCAGGATGCAAGGTTGACATTATTAAGATACCGATAGGCACTAGCATCCATAACTTGTATGACTTTCATGTGATGCTGAAAAACCCTTGCATTTGTTGCTCTTGCTGCTCCCCACAACTCATCTTTAAATGCTTTTCTCTTGTATCCCTTTGACTTGAAATTTGCATGTAGGTGACGCACACAAAATCAATGCTTAACATGCGGTAACAAATTATCTACTGCGTTGCCAAGCCCCTGCACATATGCAAAAAATTCTATCAATAAAGTTCAGAAAACCACAAAAAAAAAAAAAAAAAAGAGTAAACATATAATCATGACTTTCTCATTACCTTCTGGTGGCCAGACATAATAGTCCAACTGCAACCTTCGCCACTTCCCACATAAATATCATCAATAAGAATACGTATAAATCACTTTCAAGATGCCTTAGTCTCATCCTCTACAACCGCATACGCAATGGGGAACATATCATCATTCCCATTCTTCCCAATGGCACACAACAACTGACCCCCATTTTCCCCTTTAAGGTGGCAAGCAACCAAACTTATGAATGGTCTACAACCATACTTGACTCCTTTCTTGCATGCATCCAACCATATATACATCCTATGGAAGTAGGGTCCCTCCATTTGCATGTATGCACTACTGTTGAGATTTGACCTCAATATGGCCTCACAATACTTCTTTGCATGACAATATTGCTCCGAATGACTACCAAAGCTTGCCTTCAGTGCCATCTTTTTTGCTCTCTAGCATCAGCTTAGGGGAACATCAATGTAATGATCGCGCTTCACCCTTTGTTGCAATGAATGTGGGGTCCTTGTGGGATCATCCTTGAAGCTTGACATATACTCAGTGGCAATATACTCCACATCAACCCTAGTGTTCTCATATTGATTCCCACATTAATGGTCTGGTTTGAATGTTTTATTTGTATTGATTCTTTCTTTGCATTAAAAGATGCATGAATCCTCCAATCACAATCTTGCTCTTTACAAACCGCACTGACACTCATCCTATCAATGTATTTGTATTTGAAATCAAACCCATGTTGCACAACATACCATTTTAATGCCCTTTTAAAGACACGAGTATCAGCAAACATCAGACCCTTCTCCAACTCGATTGGTATTCTCATGTCATGATTCTCCACCACCTCTTCTAGCAGATACTTGGCGACCCTAACACCCCTACTACCAGACCCTGCACCCCTTTTAGCAGTGGTAGTGGCAGTGGCCCTTCTATTTCTACCATTTGCACCTTTTTCAAGTGGCACATTACTAGCAGCCCCTCTTTTCCTTCTTCTAACAGTAGTGGTACTATTGGCATTGGACTTCACATCAGCCTTTTGTTTTTTCCTCTCACCCTTATGTTTTGTTTCTTTTTCCAGTGCAACAGCCTTCTTTTGTAAATTATTTGTTGCAGTTGTAATGTCCCAAAAAATATTTAATGGGTTTATTATGATTAAATAAAAATAAGTCTATTTAGTGTGGGTAAAATAAAACAAAGTGTTTTAATTTTATCTTATGAGATTGTAAATGGTAGCCATGAAAAGAAAATATAAGAAATATTTTTAAAGTCCAAAGAAAATTTAAAAAAAAAAAAAATGAAAAAATGGAATAAAATAGAAAATAAAATAAGAATGAAATAAGAAAAGAAAATAATAATAAAAAAAAAAGAATAATAAAAAAAAAAAAGTCAAAAGAAAAGAGAGAAAAAAAAATTAAATTAAAACAAGGTGTGAGGCTTGCGCCCCACACCTGTAGCAAGGGCCAATGCGCCCCAAAATGGGGCGCATCAGCAAAGTGAGGCACGCCTCACAGTGAGGCACCCTTGACTTAAAAGAAAACAAAAAAGATAAAGGAGGCTTCAGACCAGACCCAAGAAGAAAAACAAAAGGAGAAGGGGTGTGATTCTCTCTTAGTTTTTAAGGGAAAATCACAATCCACGAAGATCCAACAATCTGATCTTCAATCTATCTTTGGAAACATGATCCTTGTACTCGGATCTATGTTTTGACTAATCATTTTGAGGTGAATCCTTAAACTGGTGTTTTTGAGATTTTTGGTTAAATCTTGTAAATTGTGAGTTTAATTTTGATTATTCTCTAGGTTTTGGACTATTTGGAGCTTGCAAAAATTTCCCAAACTTCAGGTAGTGTTTGGGTGAGCTTTGGGTAAGTTTCTTCAAACCCTAATTTATGGGTATTTAGTTTAATTGGTATTTTATGGGTTTAACCCTAAGATTTTCTTATGGGTTAATGTCATTTTGAATATGCTAGTGTTCTATGTTAATGGGTTAGTGTTTATTGTTATGTTTATTTGTTTGGGTTGTAATTTTAATGTCTAACCATAAGCAAATATGTTGGGTTAGTGTTATTTGGGTTTAGTTAGTGTTTAAGGTTTATGGGTATGTGTTTGGAACCCTAGAAAAATCTATGGGTCTTTCATGGGTTAGTTCTTTGGTAATTTAAGAGCTAAAATATTAGTCTAGTGTTAGAGAAATATTAAGTAATGTGCAATGTGTTATTTTTACAGTGACACATTGCGGAAAATTGTCTAGGAAGTTTAGTTGAACTTGTTATTCGCGCAGCCAAGGTGAGTATTCTACTCACTGAGTAAAGTTACCTTTTATGTAATTTATAGGAATGCAAATAATGTGTTTTTCTTACTGAACCGACAATATGCTAATTATATGTTTTGGATGTTTTGAGTAGTTTTAATATGTTGAAATATGACAATAATGTTTATGTGATTTAAGATGATTTGAGATGTGAGTAGGAAATATGTTTGATGTCTTGAGATACAATTTGAAGTGTTTTATTGTCTGCTGTAGTTGGAAATTTAAGTTATGCAAATTGTTTGAGAAAATGACATGTTGAACTGTTTATGTTTTATGAGTAAAGCATGTGTTAATGGCATGTCCATGAAATTAAATGTATAGTATTTGAGCATGAGCATGAGCATGGAACATGAAACAAGAACAGCATGGATAGACAACAACTAAGTGGAGGTTCACGTCCCACGGTACCTGGCAATAGGGAGTAAATGAACTAATTAAGTGGGGGTTCACGCCCCACGGTACCTGACAACAAGGAGTAAATGGATTAATTGAGTGGGGGTTCACATCCCATAGTACCTGGCAATAGGGAGTAAATGAACTAATTAAGTGGGGGTTCACGTCCCACGATACCTCGCAACAGGGAGTAAATGAATTAATTACGTGGGGGTTCACGTCCCACGGTACTTGGCAACAGGGAGTAAATGGATTAATTAAGTGGGGGTTTACGTCCCACGGTACCTAGCAATAGGGAGTAAATGAATGGAAACTAGCACGAGCATGGATGGTATTGTCTTTATGAGTGTGATGTTTTTCATATTATGATGTATGGTAGTTTTATGCTAGACGTATTAGTATGCACATGAGTTTTAATGGACAAGAGCATTTGTATATTTCTATCAACTGGTTACATGATTTAAAAGCATTGAATTTCGATATACTTAGATATTTGACAAAAGGAAGTCAGTTCTTTACGAAAATTCAGTAAATAGTATACTACTGAGGTCTCGGTATATTTTATACTGAGACAGTGAACTCACAATTTCACCTACGTGGTTGTGCTTAATCCCACAACCGTGTAGACATTGATGCTGTGGCTGCAGGAACATCTGAGATAGATGGCGATCCACTAGCATTGTATTTGGGGTATTACGACTAAAGCCTGAAGCGACAGTTGTGATGGGTTGGACCATGGGTGTCCGCTCTTTTGAGTATATTGTCTATGGCTTCTGACGTGTGTGTCACCTACTCTTTTGTTATAAGCCATTCTTTTTTTATATGATGTAATTAATGTTAATCCTTAAACAGATAGACTCATGATGGCTCTTTTGTGTAGTTAACTAATGGTATTTTAGAAGTGCCTTCCCGCTGTTAATGCGATTTTTAATTACATGTATTTCCGCTGGTTAGATGTAACTCTGATTATCAGGTGCATGTCATGGGATATGTGTCATGTGTTGGCTGAGCGACGAATAGTCGTGCCACTGTGATGACTCATCTATTTTGTATGTTATACATATGTATAAAAAAAAAATGGGTCGTCACAGCAACAAACTCATCCCCTTCAATATCCTCAGCAATTTCTGTCTCATCCCCATGTCAAACATTCCCCTTCGCATTTTCTGCGTCATCCCCATATCCAACATTCCCCTCAACATTTTCTGCATCATTCCCATGTCCATTGTTATCATCACCCTCTAGCTCATCAGGATGTGGACCAAGGGGCGGCAACAAGAGTACTTCCCTAACAATTTCTGGCTCATCAATCCTATGTTAGACATATATGTGAACACTATTACATTGGTAAACTTATACTAGGGGTGTACAAGCGATTACAATTACCGGTTAGCGCCTAAGGTGGTTATTGAATTTTAACAACGGCAACCGCTCCGTTTAGGCGGTTAGCAGTTATTTTATAAATGCTGGTTAGCGGTTATTAATCCTATAACTGGTAGTTTGGAAACCGCTTTTTTATGTGGGTTTTGGGCCGATTTAAATAATTTTGGTTTTATTTTAAGAAAAAAAAAATTCTCATGATGACAGTGTCAAAATCAAACAAATTATGCAATCTGCAATAGGCAGAATTCAAGGAGATATTCAATATTTCTAGTGGGTGTGTTGGACTTTTTATCTATTTGTTGCAGAGTGATGAACAAGACAACAATTCTGAACAAAATTTTCACTGCTCTCGTGTTGATTTTTCAGGCTTCTAAGTTTTAACAACACGAGACATATGTAACTCCCTAAAGAATCCAACAATAGAGAATGATCTAGTAGAAGGCTGGAAGCAAAGATAATTAATCTTGGGTATAAGAAGCTCTTGTAATAATAGTTAGTTCTTTGAGAATTAATTCACTTCAAAGACCAAAAATGCTTGCAACTACCTAATGGTGCCTCTAGTAAAAAACTAATTGAAGATCTTGTTAGTTTGTAATTGGCCTCATTCTGATTGGACAAAATCACTTGTATGTATAGATGCATTTCACAGGGATTCCGCTATTCAGAAGTGTTCCAGAGTTTCTGCACTGTTTTCAAGTCAAGAAAAATCGGTTCCCTGACAACCGTCCGGACGACGTACCATCCCGTCCGGACGCTCATCTGTCCATAGTTCCAGCCGTCCAGACGACGTGCCATTCCGTCTGGACACCTGACAGACCAAGCATCATTCGTCCGGATGACGTGGATTTTCGTCCGGACCCTCCACTGTATCGTGAAGGTTTTGTTCCAGCTTGCTGATGAGTGCCAAATATTGTGTATTTGGACCCCTTGATTTACACTAGTTACACCTTTAGCCTTATTATTTTCTGATGCTTTGGTTAGTTTTTGTGTTTTTATGTTTTGTAGGTCAATAAGTGAGGAATGGCAAAAATTCATGTGGAATTGCTTGGAAAATTCGGAAGTTCTGAAGAACTCGATCGATCGAACTTAAATTCGATCGATCGAATTTTGCCCGAACTCAATCGATCGAATAAAAGTCGATCGATCGAAATTTCCCAGAACGTACTTTTGCAGAAGTGCGCCAGAACACCCAATCAGGAGCTTCTCCATGACAAAAAGCAGTTCTCCCTCTGATTTTCGCAGCAGAACACGCTGGTTTCGTGACCTTGGTTGTCTCTAGCAAGAGAGGAACCCTAGAGGGGGTTAGAGGAGTCATTTTACATGGGTTTTTAGCCCTAATTTCCTTCTATAAAAGCCATAGCCATACCTCATTGTTTAGAGATTTCAGAGAACAGTAGATAGGTTTAATTTCGTGCATTTTGTAGTTTATCTCAGTAGCTTTTGTTTTGAGACACTTTCTCTCTATAAAGCTTTTCTTCTATTTTCATGTTTGTTCTTCTTTTTCTTGTGGTGTTCTTAGTCATGGAAGGCTAGTAACCTCAACTAAGGTTGAGGATGAAACCTTTCCATTGATGACACTCACACTCTTGTTATACTACTTGCACATTTGATGATATATCATATTTGTTGTTCAAGTTCCATTCATTTAAATGCCTTATCTTTTGCAATGAATGTGGTTGTTGATAGATATAGGACATTTAATGTGTTTCAACCGATGGATACATTGTTTTATCGGTTTGAATGATGATATCCATTGTCATTTGTTCACTAAATGGATACATTGAATGATTTGATTTCAAATGGGTACTCTTTGTGATTTATCTTTGAGTTGGATTCATTTAATGGTTCTAAGGTTTATGGTTGAGAAACTTGAATGACACCTTAAGCTTAATGTTCTTTGGGTGTTCAAGTGGAAACCAAGAGTGTGAGTTGTTGGATTTGGTTTGGTAGATTCCTTAGCCTTAGTTCCTTTTAATTTGCATATTTCATTTCATCTCGTTTATTTAGTCTTTTGTTCTTGAATCAATCCTCAAACCTTTGGAACTAGGTTAAAATGAGGTTGATTAAACAAGACACCAATGTTTGACCATTTCCTTGTGGATTCGACCTCGTACTTGCACACACTATATTGCAAACGATTCGTGCGCTTGCGAGTACTCATTAAAACTCACAACACTTGCAATCCGTCTGGACGTCTCAGCAGCCCGTCTGGATGACGTCCAGTGATCGATCAGCTTCAAATTTTATTTCCAAGTTCAAATAAGGGAAGATTGATGCAACTGTCCGGACAACATGGATTCCCGTCCGAACGGGCTCATTCATCAGGCAAGAATCGCAATTCAAATACAATCATCCGGACGTCAGTCAGCATGGTCCGGACGCGCGTTCAACAGATATGGAAATTACGTATTCAACTTCAACTGTCCAGACACCTGCCTATCATGGTCCGGACGCGCGCTAAACAGATATGGAAATTGTGTGTTGAAGATCAACCGTCCGGACGGCCATCCCCCTTGGTCCAGACGGGCAAAGCCTTTTATGGAAATTACTTGCAGCGGACGTGCGACCATCCAGATGACAATGCCTCACCGTCCGGACGTGGCTCTCAAACAGGAAAGATTTTCAGCGAAAATCTCGAAATTTTCTGTCGCACAGTTGTCCGTGCGTACGGCCCTGTTCACCATCCGTACAGCGTCCGTACTTATCACAGCAGTCGCCAATTTGAACCCTCAGCCTATAAATAGAGACCCTTGGGAATTGAGAACTGTAAGAATTCGGTATTGAATTCCATCAGAGCTTAGAGAGTTATTTTGTGAGGTTATTAGAGCTGATTTGTTCTCTCTCAAGCCATTGCAAGTGTGCTATTGCTGCGCTATAACTGAAGTCTATCTTAGGGGTCGGCCCTAAGATAAAGGATTCCATTGAAGACCCCTTCAGGTAGGAGACTTGGTTGGGAGGCGTTCGTGTTGGGTTACACGTTAGAGAGTAAGGTACGACCACTGCATCCAGGGTATGTGAGTGTTACTATCTTGTATCTAGTCTTATCTTCTTGTCTTCTGAATAGTGGATATCCTGGGTTTGGCTGCCCCGGAGTGGTTTTTCTCATCTTGAATTTCTACTTTGTTAACAAAAATTCTTGTGTTGTTTATTTTCCGCATTGTTTATTTTTGTTAACACTTGTGCACACACTTGTTGTTTATTTTAGAAGTCAATTCCATTTTTCAAATCTTGTTGCGAAAAAAAAACAGAGAAAAAAATAATCAAGAAGACTACAAAAATATAAAGTTACAAAAACAGATTTAGTGCCTAGACAGTGAAACCGTAATCTTTTACCCTTCAGTCTGTTTCTTCTTCTTCTTCTTTGTGTTAAAGGGCGTGCTTCGAATCTACTTCAAATGAAATGGAAATGAGAAAATACAAGAATTTAAAACTCAAAACAGAGAGGTTTTAGGGTGAAAACAAGCGACTGACGGACTGAGAGAGAGAGAGAGAGAGAGAGAGAGAGAGAGAGAGAGAGAGAGAGAGAGAGAGAGAGAGAGAGAGAGAGAGAGAGAGAGAGAGAGAGGCAACATTAAGACTGAAGAAAGAAGTCAAGACTGAAGAGATGAAACCATTTTCATCTTTTGTGTTAAAATTAAAAACTACATCAAAACGAGGTCGTTTTGGTGTTATTTTTTATATGTAATATATATATATATATTTTTTTTTTTGTATATATGGGTAGGTGGTTAGCGGTTATTAACCGCCTATTCCTACCACTAAAACCGCTAAACACCCTACTATAGGTGGTTTTTTATAACCGCTTTCAAAAGCGGTTATACGATTATGCGGTTAGCAGTTATAACTGCCCCGTTTATACAGGCATAACTTCTACAATGTTCAGAAAATGCACTACCTGTCATCATTTGTCAATGGATTCCCTATTTGTCCATATCATTGTCATCAGCTTACACTAGTATCTTAAGTCATTCGCATACCCAAGATCCCTAACAAGGCCTTCAACTTCCCACATCGACAAGAAATCAACATCATATGATTTGACGTCATCCCTATACCCCCCAAGATACACAAAAGGATTGTGTTGCACTATTCCACCATGGTGAATAATTACATCAACCAACATATCTGCAAGAGCATTATATCTTTTTAGTCAAATAATTTTTTGTTGTTGGAATTCTAATAGAAGACAAAATATTCACGTGACAAATAGCTAAGGTTTACATGAAAAGTTTGCATGCAAGATTTATTATACATTGCATGTGTTCAAAAGTTCGTCAAATGTTTACTAACATGCAGCAACATAAAGTGGTAAAATGCACACAAATACGCAAAACTGAAGGACCACAATCTCATTGGTATGTCTAAAAGTTGAAAACAGAACCTGAACCACATGTTAACTGCACATCAAGTGGTAAAATGCACACGAATACACAAAAATGAAGGACCACAATCTCATTGGTATGTCCAAAAGTTGAAAACAGAACCTGAACCACATGTTAATACTTTATTCTCATAATGTTCACTCAACTACCCCTAAAGATAAACACATAATCATAATTTATTATTCTCACCATTTGTTTTCCAAGTCATGTGAACATTCACATCTGACCCACATGTCCTAAACTTTGTTACCAGACAAATATCCACATATACACATCCACATCGTATCAGACAACCCACAATAACAAATTTCAAACAAAAATTTTATAAAACTGTTAATTGGACATCAGTAATAACAACATCATTTCCTAATTTTGAGACAAAATAACCCAAAACCCTAAATTAGGGAAACAACAACATAGAAATTGTGAATGAATAAGATATTACCTTCAACACAACGCCAGGGACGATGAGATTTTTGGTACTCGCAACAGGAACGGAACGATTTCGACAAGATTTTACACAGCAATGCCAAGGACGACAGAAACGATGATGAGATAAGGTATCAAATTTTTTGGGTGAATGGATAGGATAGGTCCTTACTTTTTTCAGAATGTTCTGTATTTGCTCCTCGATTTTGAGAAAAAATTTTAAACTGTCGCCCATCTGAAATTTTGCAAGATTAGGGGCTAACATGTAAAGCTAAAAGCTTGCAAATAAATTTGTATCCAAAAACGGCGTCATTTTACCTGATATGTCAATGCCTACGTGGATAAACGGTGACTCACCATAACGGATGTTGGGAAAATGGACAAAAAATTTACCGAATGGCTGATTTCAAATCTGCGACAAACTTAAGCAGTAAAATTTGATTTTTAAACAGTGAATAACTGATTTCAAATCACATGTTGAATTAAGATTTATTAGACATTTACTCAAAATTTAATGCTACATCCTATTCCATAAAACATCACACGGATTCCAGGCAAATTTTATTTAGGAAATAATCTTTGTGGAATACAGTTTTAATTGAGCAAAATATCACTCGGTCAAAGTTTCACTTCTTGGATCTGTCAATTACGCAATTCTATGACAAATGTAATCGGCATGATTTGTGAACAATAAAGTTGTGCATGACCAGTTTTTTTTTTTCCGCCAAGGAAGGAAAAAAAAAAATACAGAAGAAAAGTTAAAGCGGAATAAATAATATGTTTAATAGGATTATATTCTAATAAAATGTGAAAATCTGAACCATTATCGGTGAGATTAACGTAAATCGTTGTAATTTTGAAAATTGATTCTATTGTGATTTGATCAGCTAGGTAGTCGACTGTGGAGAGATGATTTAGCGAGGCCGAGGCGCCTGGAACCAACGGATCCCATCAGAGCAGCACCATGCTCAAAGTAGGAAAGAAACTGCCAAAGGACCATCTCCATCCACAACGGCCACCAAGCCTAGTCTCGACAGGCAGGGCATGGTGGGTCTCAGAAAAAGTACACGCTGGCACTTCGCACGTGGCCACAGGGGTTTATTTGTCCTATTCTCTCCCCCCCCCCCCCCCCCCCCCATTCTGCCCCACACGTGTTTCTTCGGGCCCGCTCTCATCACGTTGTTCTGTTCAGGGACGATAAAAGATGGATAAAAAAGAGAGAAACGAGTAAAGGTGGTGCGTTGGAGTGTAGCAGGCCCCAGTCGGCAGGTGGTACGTGGCAGATGCCCGGCTTGTCAGTTATTTATTAACCACACCAGGTTCTACCCCTCTTTTTTTCTTAAAAAAAAAAAAAAAGAAAAAGAAAAAGAAAAAAAGAAAATGTTTACGATAAAGACGTGCCAGTATTCCGTAAATGCCCCTTGTAAGTCCCCAAAATTGCGGACTGACCGGATCTCTGTTTGTTACGAAATAGAAGCCAAGTAGGAGGAGAGGGGCCTTTCCGGTAACCGAATCCCAACATAGCCAAAACCAGAAACCAACAAACGGGTCCCTCCTCTACTTTACTTTTATTTTTTCTTGCTAAAAATGTGGGCGATTATCAAAGTAATTTTAGATTTTCTCTCTCCAAACCAAACGAAACCCTAAACAAACCCCACCATAGCCTTGCCACCTCTATTGCATGCCTTTTTGTTCATTTCCTCGTCGTTGTCGTTCTCTTTCCTATTTTTCCCCTCTAAAAGGCCCAAAGCAGGGTGGAACGCGTATAGATTACAGAGAGGTACAGTTTTAGAAAAAAGAAGACAAAGAATTAGCCTGCACACAAACCTTTTGAAGTTCATGGCTGTTGAGGCTCGGCATCTCAATCTCTTCCCCTCTCAACTCTTAGGAATCCTAGGAAACAGGTAGCCTTTTTTTTTTTTTTTTCATTTATTCTCTCTCTTTATTTTTATGATTTTTCAATCTAAAGTTATGGGGCGTGATGAAATTGCAGGGAAATGATGAACCCCATTGAGGCAAACAGCAATATGTACAACTCCCATATGGGCTACACAGTTCCATTATCAGGAACCACTACGACGGAGACTCTGTTACCAGCACACAGTTCTGTGGTCATTGATTCGATTCCTCCGAAAGGTGCAATGAAATCCGATAGCGGCCTCACCTACAACATCCCCATACCAAGAAAGCGCTCAAGAGACTCGATCAACCCTTTCTTTTCCAACCCAAAACCTCAACCCCAAAAGAATTGCGGCTTCTTCTCGTTTCTTGGTGAAGACATTTCCTTCCAGATCCAACAACAGCAGTTCGATATCGACCGCCTAATTTCCCAGCATGTATGCCTATATCCTTCCTAATCAATATCCAATTAAAAGCAGTCGCTCTGTTTTTCTTTTAATTTTTCATTAGATGTTGATCGTGGCTGAAGTTTTAATAGTAATTTTTTTTTTTTGTTACAGATGGAGAAGGTGAGAATGGAGATTGAGGAAAAGAGAAAGAGACAAGGGAGGAGGATAATAGAGGCAATAGAGTTGGGGATGATGAAGAGGCTAAAGGCGAAAGAGGAAGAGATAGAGAAGATAAGTAAACTGAACTGGGCTCTGGAAGAGAGAGTTAAGTTCTTATGCATAGAGAATCAGATATGGCGCGACCTGGCGCAGAGCAACGAGGCCACGGCGAATGCTCTCCGAACCAACCTGGAGCAGATGCTGGCCCACGGGGCAGGATTAGACGAGACGGCCGCACATATGGACGACGCCCAGTCCTGCTGTGGAAGCAGCGGTGAGGAGGAGGAGGATCACAGAGAGGGAGAGGAGCGGCGCACGTTAGCGAGGACCGGAGGAGAAAGAGAGTGGTGTAGAAACTGTGCGAAAGAAGAGTCGTGCGTTCTGCTGTTGCCGTGCAGGCACCTGTGTCTCTGTACTTTGTGTGGGTCTACCCTCCACACTTGCCCCATCTGTAAATCCACCAAGAACGCCAGTGTGCATGTTAATATGTCCTGAACCTCAAGAAAAGATCGATTAAAGTCTAGAAAAGATGATGATCGATCCCATGATCTTTTTTTTTTTTTTTAAAAAAAAAAAATCCCTTCTGAATTGGTCAGGTTCATGCAGTTAGTCTCATTATTTCTTGTTTGTATTTTTCTTTCCTCCCCTCGATTTCTTGTTTGTGCATGGTACATCAATTTTCCTACTTCATTTTGGAAGGAATTAATTAATTAAGGAAAGGCTGCAGCAAATGGAAAGACCCCAAAATCGAGAACCAATTACATAAAGGAATTTGAAACCAACCATCTTCAGCCTAATAATTTCTTGTTGATGATGGCATGGACAATGTTGTTTTACATGGGGAATTAATTATTGTGCGTAGAAGAAGGTGAAAATAAAAAATGCAGGCGCATTTTAACTTAACAATGCCGTTTGTTGGAGTTATGGCTAAAAAAAATGCAGAGGGTCTAGACTCGTGAGTGTAGAGCGACGTACGGGATGGTATGCGGACAGCTAGTCGCCCTTTGGACCAGCTGGGTAACGGCAATGGAGAGCGTGAAAAGTACGCGCGTCCCGTACGCGTGGAGTCAACGAGGAAAGGCGAAAGGGACTGGTGTGAAGCAAAGGCTGACATGTAGGACGCGCGCAAATGTCGCTGTTGGGAGCAGTGGCATCCCAGTCCCAACGGCAGCCCTCTCTGATTTCTCTCTCTTGCCTGGATTGTGCGTACTGTAGCGCCCAGCCTTTGGACCAGAAGCCGACACCAGAGTTGGTGGTTGGAATAACCCCGTCAAAACGTAATAAGTAGGAAGAGAAATTGCTCCAAATTTTATAAATAAACTAGTAGTATTAAAGGGAAAGGGAAACGAACCCCAACTCATGTAGGATAAAGAAAGTTGCGTATTGTAGACGACGACGTTATGGGTTTCAATTCTTTCTAAATTATCATCAAGTAAATTAAAGTGCTTGGGACTCGTGCCGTGAGGCAATCCTTCAGGGAGGCTGATCCCTTTGGTACCTTACCTGTGTACAACCCTCTTCTGTCGCTGTCAGAATAGGGACCAGAGAGAGAGAGAGAGAGAGAGAGTCACGATTTGGGTTTTAAGTAAGATTAAAGAAGCGTTTTTATTTATTTTGTAAGTGGTAAAAAAGGAAAAAGAAATGAATGGGGGTTCAGGTAAAACTGGCAGCCTGGAATTGTGCTTTCTTGCAGTGGTAAATGGTGTACGGTCGTCCTTTGACTACTTATTACTCGGGCTATAAATTTTGGCGGTTAGGATTTTGTGGCACGGCTTTCTTTTTCTGATCCAGAATTTCAACGGGGACCAAACAAATAAAATAAAATAAAATAAAATAAAATAAAATGTATTCAGCTCTGACAATTGATTTAGAGAGGTGATTTCGGTACATCACATGTACAATAAGGGTACAACACCCTTCTCATATGGGGTGGACTCCACAGTGTGTGAATTTCCCCATATGAAATGAGTGTTGTACTCTTATTGTAAATGTTATGTACATTTATCCTTTTTCATTGATTTATTTGTCCGCTCAGACACCAAAAGAATAATAATTTTTTACTTCTTATCCCCGGTTAAAACGGCATGGGTTGTTTTGGATGTGATTGACACGTTACTTGGGGTTTGCGGTTCCTTTTCCAGAGGTGGGAAAAGTAAAAGTGAATAGTAGTAGGGGAGTAATATGAGGCGGCTTTTACTCACCTTTTATGGGGAATTGATAAAATTTGCCACTTGTTAATGACATGGAGTTTTTATGACCCAAAAGAAAGAGAAAAAAAAAAATGGAAATAGAGAATTTTCGTATATAGTATACTTTTATCCACAAAATATTTGAGAGAAAGGCTAAAGAGATTGTATTATTTGGCGTGAATATAGGATTTGAATTGACATTTTTCATGGACGCCTTGGAATCAACTCCACCATAAATGAGTGGAGAATTGTTTGGCAGTCGCATTCATTTCAATTGAAGCTCTAGAATCAAACGTCAACCTTTGTCCAATTAATGGAGGGACAAAAACCTGGGTGGGGACCACAAACAAAACAAAAAGAGTTACTAACGTCAAAGTTAGCATTTTATTTTGTCTGCCCCACTTGTGGGCCCTCACCAGATCAGGAGGACCATCTGACCCGCATTATGCCCTCTGCAACACGTGAATCCCATTCCCACCCACTTCTCTTTTCCTTTCCTCTTATCATTATTATCTTTATTATCTACTCAATTAATTGGCTTAAATTGCTATCACGGGCTACTTTCTTTTTTTTTACCCACTAGTTTTTGCATATGTTTATAAATTAAATTGAATTTGGGGTGTGGGGACGGGGTTTAAATAGACTTTTCCCCCTATACCTGGGTGTTTCTGCCTAGGAATCTCATCAAATAGCTTTACCCCGAAAAAAAGGTTATCCTACTTTTGGATTTTTTTTTTTCTTACAATTTTTAAATTAATTGTAGCACTGTAAAATCCGACATGACTTTTGACAGTGGAAGAGGCTCCCCCAAATTGTTCGTTTGTCTTTGAAATTGTCTGAAGAATTTCTGGTAGGTTATGAATGGTAACTATTTCGATGTTCTTATGTTCTTTTGATTACTGCAATATAATTAAAATTAAAAATAATTTGTTGGAATGTCAACGAGATTTCACTCTGATGTCTAAATAAATCTTTGAGATAAAAGCATACCCAAAGCACAATGAATCAATCTAGGGTTTGTATATAGTATAAGATGTATTTATAGGGTTGCGAGATGGAGTTAGGCATCAATTTGACCTAGGAGTGGAGTGCAAGGAATCCTAATTGGGCCCAATCCTTGGGTAGACCCACCCAGGGGTTCTGCTGTCTTTACTTGGGCTCACACTTTTTTGTAGGCCTGCTCCAGCCTTGAGGCTTAGGGCCCTTCAGATGGACCAGCTCTGGCCTTGAGGCTCGGGGCTCTTTAGATGGGCCGATCCGAATGAGATTATTCTCAATAGTTACTCTCAAATTCCATTTATCCGAGACATGCTCAGATAATGGGAATTTTGTGTTTCTGATCCTTGGATATCATGGGTTTAACAGCTAGATCTTCAATCATTGTTACTGTCGAGAGGCGTTTCAACTGTGACAACCTTCATTAATGTCGCCGATAGAAAACTCATAAGCTCCAACGTTTTTTCCACGTGTCCACCCTTGCTTGGTTTGCCTTTGGCGATCCCTGGGATTATCTGACACCAGATCACGTCTGAGACACGCGTCCTTCTCTAGTTAAGAGTTTCGACACGTCCTTTGGTGGGCCATTAAGAATTCTGTCTATTACCCATCATTCCACTGTCCTTATATCCATGCATCGTCCTTCCTCCTACAAATACTTGTCTCAACTCCCCTTGTTTTTCTTTCTCCTTCAAGAATTTGGATTTCCCTATGCACCTTCTTCTTTTTCTTACACTCATCTCCTATTTTCTCTGCAACTCAAACTTCCTCTTCTCTTCGCGTTTCAGCCCCCCCTTCTGACAAAAATGTCTTCTTCTGCCAGTTCCTTCCACTCTGACGACCAACTCTTGAGTGGCAACAACCTAGATGCTTCTCCCAAACATGGTGGAGAGGTCCAATCCACCAAGACCCATCTCGGTGTTGAAGCTCAAAACCCCGGCGAAGCCCCCGTGGGTGAAGAGATCTAGTTGAATCTAGATTACACCCACGATTTAAGGTTGTTAGGGATAAAATCAACCCTAGGGACACGTAGATCCAATGACATCTCGGAGTTATGTCTCGGACATTTGTTCCGCACAGTTCCGCACAGCAAAGAAAAGGTCGTCTAGGTCTAAAGACATCTCGGAGATATGGCGATGTCTCGGTCTTAACATTCCAGGTTACGGTATATAAAATATCCCGGGATCTCCCAGCCAAAACGGAGCAAACATATCTCAGATATTTGTGTCTCGGAGTAATAACGCCTCGGTATGATATCGAGTCGGTGTGATATCTCCTCGGAGTGATATCTATTGGATGTGTCAACATCTCGGACTTACACAACCCCGTTATGGTGCGGATATGTCCCGAGATCTCCAGGTCGGAGCGAACACATCTCGGATATCATCACCTCGGAGGTTGGCTGAAATGTGCTACAGTCTTCTAAAAGGTGCCATGCGCCACACTCATCTTAGAGTGCGATAAGGATAGAATCCTAGAAGATCAGGGATAAACTACAGATCCATAATTTATGGGATAAAATGGTTATTGACACGGAATCAAGTTTAAAGAAGTACAAACACAATCAACTACGAACTTCACACTCCTACTCGAACTCCCTGAAGATATGGTTAAAGTTCAACCAGGCTAGGACTCAAACTCCTAATCCAACTAGGTGTCAAGAAGATCCGGCCTATAAATAAAGATCACCAGGTATGAGATCACGAATTCTCTAAGCTCTTGAGATTAAGATTCAGAATACTCTGCAGAAAACTGATTTAGACTGACTTAGGCATCGGAGTGGGCGTGGTCGGCACCCCCGACGAGTTGTTTGTTCTTTTTGCAGGGTTGAGGTATTCGGTAGAAATCAGCAGCGAATCTTTAGGCGACACGTCACCATACCGGAAACTGTACCAACAAAGGTCTATCTTTACTGCGGCGGACGAATGGGTTCTCCAGCATAACTTCAATATCCCTCTGTCGACTCGCCTCCATTTCCCCGAAACGGATTCTGGTTCTATCCTGGACCTAGGCTTCGAGGATGTCTGCATCTAGGCTTCGGGGATGTCTGTATCTAGGCTTCGAGGATGTCTGCATCTACAAGCGGATGCTGCTTGCCGGCCTGCGCTTCCCATTCCCAAATATTGTTCGGGAATTGCTCTGTTATCTTCGGGTTGCTCTGTTCCGGATAAAGCCCAACGGGTGGAGATATTTCCTCGCTACATGTCTGTTGTGGCCAATGGTGCTTCCCGGGCACCAGATGACCATCCAGGAATTCTTTGTCATCTGTCAGCAGGCCCTATACAAGGACGAGATTCTAGCCTTCACGGTCCAATAGAAGAACCAATTCATTTTGCTCAAGGAAAGCTAATCCAACACCAAGCACTGGCACGCGAAGGTCTTCTATGTCTGGGGTACTTGGGATTCGTCCTCTCTCGAGGCCTTGCCAGAAGATCAGTGGGTTTCTCAGGAATGGGACCCCCTTAAGAAGGAATGTAAGTGATTTATTTGTTTATCTACCTTTGCATTGTTAGTGCAACTGCCTACTCTTCTAACTCTCTGGGTTCTTCTTTACAGGGGAAATGTTTCTTGATTTGACCCGGGAGTAGAGGAAAAGGGTCAAGGCAATGCTCAGGTTCTCCTTGCTTCCCGAGAATGTACTGAAGATGGATTTCGATACTATTGTCATGGATGCTGCTCTCCGGGAAAGTTTTGGCTATGACATTCCCGAGGATAAATTCCTCTTGGACAGGAGGGGAAAACCGAAGAAGGATCCTAAGAGCAATGTTGCCGAGTCTTCGAAATAGAAGACTCCTGAAATGGCCCTTGCAAAATGGGCACCGACAAAGAAGGTGGGGGCTAAGAAGATGACCTCGACACCGAAGGAGGATGCGCCTTCTGCAGGACTTTCTTCAATGAGATATTCTGTGAGGACTCTAATGGTGTGTGCTTGAAAGTATCGCCTTAGTCTCCTTGCCAAGACTATCAAAGCAAAGGCTAGCTTCTCTATCTGTGGATATCGCTCTTCCGCTTTGTGGAGAGCTCTACTAGTGAACTACATCGACTTCTACACTCCCTAATCTTCTCGTATCAAAGCTGAACTTACAACCGAAGTTGACATTGCCAAGTAAAGGAAGAGTATCTCTCCCTCGGTTTCCTTGCTGAATAACGGGGGACTTCTCAAGTATTGCTTCAACTGATTAAAGGCTTTTTCACATTTTTCACTCAAAGGAAAGGCATTTCTCAGGATCTTGAAGAATGGCAGGCACTTATCTGTGGACCGGGAGACAAACTAGTTACAGGCCGCAATTCTTCCGATAAGCTGCTGTAATTGTTTAATGTTACAAGGTGCTTGCATATCCAACAGTACTTGCACCTTCTCGAGGTTGGCCTCGATCCCTCGCCTTGACACCACAAAGCTTAGAAACTTACCCGAGGAGACTCCAAAAGCACACTTAGAGGGGTTTAGTTTCATACTGTAACACCTTAGTGTTTGGAATGTCTCGGCCAAATCGCTGATATGATTGATTGCCCATATGCTCTTCACCAACATATCATCCACGTAGACCTCCATGTTTCTGCCTATTTGCTCTCGGTTCATCTAGTTGACCAGTCCCTGGTAGGTAGCCCCAGCATTCTTCAACTTGAAAGGCATCACCTTGTAGTAGTACAACCCTCGGTCAATGATGAAGGCTGTCTTCTTCTGATCCACCTCGTGCATACGTATTTGACTGTACCCTGAGAAGGTGTCCACAAAACTGCGTAGTTTGTTGCCCGAAGTTGAATCCACCAAGAGATCTATCTAAGGCAGAGGAAAGCTATCTTTTGAACAAGTTGTTTAGATCGGTGAAGTCTACAAACATACTTCATTTGCCATTAGGCTTCTTCACCATCACTACATTTGCCAACCACTCAGGGTAATGGAGTTCCCTGATAAACCCTGCCTGGAGAAGTTTCTCCACTTCATCTATTGCCAGCTGATTGCTCTTGAGAGTGTAGCTTCTTCTCTTCTGCTTCACCGGCCTGTGGTCTGGATTCGCATTCAACTTGTGGACCATTACTGAGGTATCTATTCTTGCCATATCTTCATGGCCCCTAGGAAAATATGTTGCTATTGTCTCGGAGAACCAATTCTTCTTTCACATCTTGGGTTAGTTGTGATCCAATCCTAACCTTCTTCTTAGAGTCACCGATCAAGAATTCCTTCAATTATTCAACCAGTTCTTTGCCCTGTAACTGCTATTTTCCTTCTTCCTTGCCCCTTGCCTCGAGACTAGCTTTATTATGAAGGTCTTTCAAGGACACGTTGTGGCATTGGATTCTGTTAGTGCCCACGTCAGCATCAATAAAATGATGACATGTGTCACTCTTAATAAAAAATAATATAAATATATTAAAAATAGGGATAAATGCAAAATCAGTCATTGTGGTTGGTCTAAATAATAAATCACTTCCTATCATATTAAAGTGAATTCAAAGGTCCTTGAGGTATGCCAAAAAAAAATGTCACTGGAGTCAAGTTCCGTTCAAACATTTGACGAATTCTATTTGGTGCCATATCAGTACCAATAAAATTACGACATTTGTCACTCTTAATAAAAATATTAAAAATATACATTTCTAAAATATTTTTTTTTTTTAGTTTTACAAATGTATATTTTTAATATATTTATATATTTCCTTTTTAGTAAGAGTGCACATGTATCATTTTATTGGTGTTGACTTTGATACTAACGGAATCCGTCAAGTGTTTCGACGGAATTTGACTGCAAGGACTAAATTGTTATTTTGGCCTACCCTAAAGACCTTTGAATTATTTTTTATTCTGCCGAGAGCGATTTGTAATTTATGCTAACAACACGGACTGATTTCATTTTTCATTTTTTTTAATTTAAAAAAATAGTTTGGTTTGGTTTTTTTTTTTTTTTTTTTTTTTTTTATTTTTTTATTTTTTAAGTTTTTAAGAGCATAAGGGTATTATAAGAAAAGTAATGTTTCTTGCACAACTCTCACACAACTTTTGCACAACTATTAACTACTTTTTGTTATGATCAACCATTGGATTTGTTTTCCTACATCTGGGTCCTAAATATTCAATGGTTGATCTTAAAAAAAAAGCTGTTAGAGTTGTATATGAAACATTAAACTTATAAGAATATAATAATAAAAAAAATGGTCTTTATGGAACACCTTGGTAGTTTGATATATCACTAAAATAGATGACTTCTATTTTAACCGTGTGTGTGTGCACAATGTGTTGACAAAATAATATAAATGCAAAATTTAAAAGACACAAGAATTTTGTTAACGAAGTGGAAACTCAATTAAGAGAAAAAACACTCCAGGGCAGCCAAACCCAGGATATCCACTATTCAGAAGACAAAGCTAGTTACAAAGTAGGAGCACTCACATACCCTTATGTAGCGGTCGTACCTTGAACTCTGACGTGTAACCCAACATGAACGCTTCCAAACCAAGTCTCCTACTTGAAGGGGTCTTCAATGGAATCCTTTATCTTAGGGCCAACCCTTAAGATAGGCTTCAGTTCAGTACAGCAACAGCACACAACGGCAACGACTTGAGAGAGATCAACTCAGTACAACAACTCAAAAATATAACTCTCTAAGCTCTACGGAATTCAATACAGAATTCTTATAATTCTCAAGCCTAGTGGCCTCTATTTATAGGCTGCAGGTTCATATGAGCATTTGGCTTGAAATACCTAGGCATCGTCCGGACGGTAGACATAAGGCATCCGGATGGACAACTGTGCGATTGACTTTCCAAATTTCATAGAAATTCTTTCCTGAAATGAGCTGCGTTCGGACGGTGTTGCCTTGTCATCCGGACAGTCGCACTTTAGCTGCACGCAATTTCCATATCAAGGGTTGGCGCATCCGGACCAAAGGTTCTATCGTCCTGACGGTTGATCTGATGCACACAATTTCCATATACGAAGTTCGCGCGTCTGAACTATAAGGACTAACATCCGGACGTCTTGATTTTGAATGCATGACTTGCCTTATGGATGAGCTCGTCCGAACGGGAATCCACATCGTCTGGACAATTGTAGCTGTCTTCCCATATCTGTGTTTTGGAAAGAAATCCCACAGCTGATTGAACACTGAGTGGCGTCCAGACGTGCTGCTAAAACATCTGGACGGATGCAAGCTGGAAAAGTTTGAAGCTTCTTGACACAGAGGAAGGTCTGGACGAAAAGTTCTCGTCGTCCGGATGGATGATGCTTGGACAGTTAAGCATCTAGACGGTATATCACGTCGTCTGGACAACTGCAAGAGATCTGATTTCACTGACTTGTAAACTGTGCATAATATTTTAGAAGAACTCTGAATAACTGAATCCCTATTAAAAAAACATCATTACATATAAGTGATTTTGTCCAACAGAATGTAGCCAATCACAAACTAACAAACTCCTACTTTGGCCATTCTGGGACAAAAATCACTTGACCGGTTAAAAATACAATCCCGGTCCAAATAAAAAATTACCCCCCCTTTTTGTCACAAATGGACAAAGGGTAAAACAGAGTAATGAGAAAACCCACATAAAAATTATTCTCCCTAAATGTCTCAAAAGGACAAGGGTAAACTGAGTAATAAAAGATCCAACAACAGTTCTAAGAACAACAAAGAACTTGTTAAAAGAGTAGGCAACTTGCTGAAAAAGGGAGAGAAAAACAACAAGGTTAGTTCCTTCACAAGTAGAGCAGCACACGCATGTATCCAATTTTGAGAAATTAGCCAATTTGCATGTCAGAATTGCACAGACATAGAGTCAATATACAAGCATTAGATAGGCGAAAATTTCCTTGCAAACATAATAATTAAAATAGCTTGCTTAACTCATGTAACGCGTGTGAGTGTGTGAAGGCTTTCAAAAAGGTTTTGAAATTCATTGATATGACTTAAGGGAACCAGATTTTCTAGACAAGAGAGAAAATCAATGAAAGATCAGTCAAAAGTCAAACCTTATCATTTTATTAGGGCCTAGAAACCCTCATATGATACACTTCCCCTAAGATGCAGCACCTAATTGTTTTTACTTGTACCATGAAAGACAAGGTAAAATTTTTACTTGCACCATGAAGGACAAGATATATAGCTAATTCAGCACAGAAGTAGTGAATATAAACATATACCACAGAATTCAAAAGAATAACTGCTTGGTTCTTGGTGTTGCGACCTAGAGAGAATACTCGAATTTTTAGGCTCTAGGTTCAACTAGCATTTTGGTCAATTTGACCATCTTATCAAAAACATCCCTTTTATTATGAATCTCCTAAAGCAAGAAGTCAAAGAGGAAAAGTTGTACCTTACGGGAGCCTTGGATAGTGCACGAAATCATCACATGAGAAAAGTAACTATCAGTCATAAAAAGGGAGCAGGAAAACTTTGCATATGTTAGACTTATTTTCTCAACCACATGTAAGTATAATTCATCAAAGAAAAATGAACTAATAACCAAGAACAAGAGACATGAGATAGCTGGCAAATTTTAAAAAGAACCACCCTGCTACAAAACTCCCCAATTTTATTTTATTTATTTTATTTATTTTTTTTATTAAAAACATCATGGACAAGACTTAAGAAACACAAAGAAGTTTAATCCTGGCATGGAAAAGCATGTCTAGGACATCTCACAAACACCAATGGCTTTTCGAAGGGACTCAAACCTGCTACCATCAAGAGGTTTGGTAAGAATGTCAGCCAATTGGTTTTCAGTGGGAATGAAGGAGAGAGAAACTACCTCGAATTCCACAAGATCACGCAAGAAGTGATGTCTGATGTCAGTGTGCTTGGTCCGAGAGTGCTGACAGGATTCTTGGATATATTTATAGCAGTATTATCACAGTTGATAATCATGGTATCCTGCGAGAATCCATAGTCACTTAGTAGTGTCTTCATCCACAGTAATTGGGTACAACAACTTCCCCCAGCCATATACTCAGCCTCAGCAGTGGAGAGAGAAATAGAGGCTTGTTTCTTACTCATCCAAGCTACAAGATTATTTCCCACATAGAAGCAACCTCCATAGGTGCTCCTTCTATCATCAGCATTTCTAGCCCAGTCTGCATCAGAGTATCCTGCAATAACAAGATTTGTTTCCCTGGAATATCATAGCCATATAGAAGAGTATCATTTATATACCTGATGATACACTTGACTGCAGTGAGGTGAGATTCTTTATGATTTGCCTGAAAACAAGCTCAAACTCCCACACTAAAGGTAATATCAGGTCGGTTGGCTGTGAGATATAGAAGACTCCCTATCATACTCCTGTATAGAGATGGATCAACTGATTTCCCCGCAAGGTCACTACTTATCTTGACACTAGTGCTCATGGGAGTCTTGGCGTGACTCTTCCCATCTAGACCGGATCGTTTAACTAGATCCTTAGCATACTTGGATTGAGAGATGAAAACACCTTCAGCAATTTGTTTGACTTGAAGACCAAAAAAGTAGTTCAACTCACCAATCATGCTCATCTCAAATTCCTGATTCATCTCCTTAGAAAATTCATGAGCTAGGGAATCTAGAGTCGCTCCAAAAATAATGTCATCAACATATATTTGAGCAATGAGCTTGTGAGTACCTTGATTTATGATGAACAAGGTTCGATTAGCCTGTCCCCTTGTAAACCCTTTGGCCAAAAGATATATGGTGAGGCGCTCATACCATGCTCGAGGAGCCTGCTTAAGGCCATAGAGAGCTTTCTTCAGCTTGTAGACATGCTGGGGATGATGAGGACCTTGAAATCCTTTCGGTTGTTCTACATAAACTTCTTCTTGAAGAATGACATTCAGAAAAGCACTCTTTACATCCATTTGATACAGCTTGAAACCAAGGTGGAAAGCGATAGAGAGAAGAATTCTAACCTGGCAACCGGAGCAAAGGTCTCATCAAAGTTTATTCCCTCAATCTGAGTATATCCCTGGGAAATGAGACGTGCTTTATTTCTGACCACTGTACCATGCTCATTTGACTTGTTCTTGAAAATCCACTTGGTGCCAATGATATTATGATCAGCAGGTCGTGGAACCAGAGTCTATACATCATTTCTGGTAAACTGATGGAGCTCATCATGCATGGCCGAGACCCAATGTTGTTCAAATATCTACCTAAATAAATAGATAAATATTTGTATGTTTTACTTGCAAGTGCACAAGATCAAAACGATACTATAGTAGGCAAATACAAGATCATTCCCACGATGATTGGTAAATTATGCTTAAAAGATTTCCTAAATAATTAAGATGAGTGAAAAGAAATAAAAATATTAATAAGATCTAATAAAAGAAAAGAGACAAAAATATTGAAGAAATATAATAGGAGATAAGGTAGGGCTTCAATATCTACCGCTACCATCATAACTTGATACTTAATGCTTACCAGCCACAAGAGAATGGTATCTTCTCCTAAAGTTGTTGATTTTCCTGAGCAATGAGTTAGGCATGGTATCTACTCTAACTCTTTTCTTCATTGAAGGATTTAGCATGGTACTTACTAAGTTGTTCTTCAAGAAAGTATAAATTTATGAAAATCAGTAAACACACTTAGATTGGAACATGGTATCTATTTCAGTTGTCTTTATGTTGATTAAACCAAGAACTTGTGATGAGGTTCATTTGTTACTTTATTATGCCCAGGACTCGGTCATCCAAATTGACATAAATAACAAATCCATACCACATGCATATGATGATCAAGCATAAATATGAGAGGAATTCAAGAAAATAGGAAATAGTCAAGTTAAGCATCAATATATAAATTGTAGTAAATGCGCCAATTGAAAACCTTAACGAGACATAATTAGGGCTTCAATTGAGCCCTAACTAAAGTATTAGATACACGTAAATTGGATGGAAATCATCCTCATAAGAAAATAATAAAGGAAAAGAAAGAAAAAAAAAACTAGAAAAAAAACCTCCTTCTTGATGTAGCCTTTGATTCTTCTTCAAAGCTTGTGTGTCTTTTTCTTTAAAGGTTAAAGGGATATTTATAGGGATTAGAGAAGCTCTAGAAATCCTAGAACAATTATAAATAGGTCTTCTAGTCCAAATAGAATAATTACAAGTCTTTTCCTTTTCTGAAATTTCCATCCAAGTAGGAAAAGGATTCTAAAATTCGTACAGATTTGTGGTCTTTTATTTCTGGGTGATTTTGGCATGGTAAACGTCCGAATTAGAAAAACCCTATTTCTGACATATTTGTTGAATATTGTCTTAGCTTTCCAACACCACCAATTTTGTTGCAATCCAATACTTGAGTCAAAAGTTATGATTAAATTACTGAGTTGTGTTCATTTTGGATTCTTTCCAAAAATAACGAATTTTTGCCGACTTCTCTTTCCTTAAATTCAAAATTGATTAGAATTGAATCTATCCAAAAGTGAGTTTGATGAATTCAATCTAATCTTGGAATTTGATGAATTTTCTTCCAAAACCTGTAAAATACAAGAAAACACAAAAACAACACAAAACATCAAACTATAACAAAACTAAGAGCTTAACATATATAAATTAAGGGGCTTGAATGTGTAACATTCAGCACTTATCACACCCCCAAACTTACATATTGCTAGTCCCTTAGCAATGCAGAATTGAAAATAAAAGGAAAACTAAAACAATAACTACTCTACCTCCTCTGTCACGGGAAACACGATGCATTTAGCGTATGCAATAAGCCTTTTAAACTCCTAGGACTCCCTAGTGGATGAGTGAAGTTTTGTGAGGGTTTGCCATGAATGATACCCACAAACATTATGCAAAAATTCATGTTTATTCCAAAGAGTTAAGTGTCACCAAAATTATGATTCTTATTCATTAGTAAGCTTAGAAAGATAAACTCCATCTTCAATATAAAATAGAATTCCAAAGTCTAACCACTTACAAACGACAAGTTCAATTCAGTGTAAGGTGAACTAATACATAATCATGAGGCTTCAAATTAATTCCAATGTGCAATGACTTAATATCTCAAAATTCATTGGGATCCCCATCAAATTGAATAACCAAGGCATAATAGCAAGAGCTTCATTCTCTTTTTTTTTTTTTTTTTGGTCAAACTGTGCAATGCTTAGTTCTCTTAAGCTTTCTAATTGACCCATGTAACGAGTGTTAGGCTAATGGTCCCAAACCAGATGGCTTTAAGGCACTAGGCATGGAAACACCCCTAAGAGCTTACTAACTCGAGTCAAAAAGGCTACAGAACTAAACTAGTCATGACTTTAACCAATCCGAATTTCTCACTTTTTGATGTGAACATTCAATGCTTAATGAGGCAAGAAGTCCAGTTACTCAGTGAAAGCTTCAAAAAAGGTTTTATTTTATTTTTTTCTTTCTTTCTTTTCTTTCTTTATTATATATATGCATATGCCAAGGTAATTCATCCAACAAGTCACCCAACTTCACCCAAGACATTGAAAAATACACAATCAGGTTCATTTATCATACCTCACAAATTATATGCTAATGTGCTTGTGATAGTTTAGATTGAAACAAATGAATCCTTAGATGCCAAAAGTAAGTAGTAGGACTTTAGAATCAATTTCAAATGATCATGTGTTCAACATTCTAAGCTCACCAATGAAATTCAAATCACAATTTTTTTAGATCAACCAAAGTCTTACAAATAACATGAACATGCAATTTCAATTTTTGTTTTTTTTTTAAAAAAAAAAAAAACAAAAAGTGTGTCCCATACCCCCAAACTTGAATTACACATTGTCCTCAATGTGTACATAGAATGGAAAGATCATACCCGAGAGATGAGAAAACTGGTTGGACTTGGTATGGCTCGTAGCATACCCCCAAACTTGAATGCAGACACACTTTTCCTAAAAAACAAAACTATGAAGGGGAAAAAAATTGTGACAAGATGGGTTGCCTCCCATGAGCTCTAAGTTTAACGTCTTCAGCCAGACAAAGGAAAAAAAAATAATAAATAAACATAACAAAAATCAAAACAAACAAAAAGTGTAAAGGATATGGTAGTGTCAGTGCAAGATGTGGCCTCAGTATCACTGACTGGGGTAGATGCGCTGGAGCCTAGTCTGAATTTCGCTCGAGTGTAGGATAGGCAGTGTTCTGAACTGGATGTAATTCTAGATCTTCGTCTTGAGGCCGAAAGTCGTTCTCAAAGTAAGGTTTCACTCTATGCCCATTCACCATGAAAGTATGATTTTTTTTTTCTTTGTTATGAACTTCTAGTACTGCATGAGAGAAAACCTTAGTAACAGTGTAAGGACCATGTCACTGAGATTTAAGCTTACCTGGAAAAAGTCGTAATCTAGAATTGTATAGCAATACCTTTTGGCCTACATGAAACTCTTTTCTGACAAGTTGCTTGTCATGATATGCCTTAGTCCGTTCCTTGTAGATCTTCACATTTTCATAGGCATCATGTCTCAATTCTTCAAGCTCAACCAGCTGCAATTTCCGCTTTTCACCTGCTTGCTTCATATTGAAATTGAGTTGCTTTATGGCCCAATATGCTCGATGCTCTAGCTCCACAGGTAAATGGCAGGCCTTCCCGAAGACTAACTGATATGGTGACATACCAATTGGGGTCTTGTAAGCAGTCCGATAAGCCCATAGTGCATCATTTAAGCGCAAAGACCAATCCTCTCTATTAGTGTTTGCCGTCTTCTCCAGAATGCTCTTGATTTCTCTATTTCTGATCTCCACTTGTCCACTGGTCTGGGGATGATATGGAGTACCTACCTTATTTGTGATCCCGTACTTCTTTAGCAAAAAAGCAAATGATGATTGTTAAAATGGCTTCCTCCATCATTGATGATCGCTTTTGGTGTCCCAAATCGAGTGAAAATATATTCCTGCAAGAACTTCACAACAACTCGATGATCATTAGTTTTAGAGGGGACATCCTCAACTCATTTGGACACATAATCAACCCCCACTAGATTATATAAAAATCCAAAGGAGTTAGGAAAAGGGCCCATGAAATCAATACCCCATACATCAAAGAGTTCGACCTCTTGAATATTCTGTAATGGCATTTGATTTTGGGAAAAGATGTTCTCTGTTCTTTGGCATCTGTCACAAGCACTGCAAAACCCAAAAGCATCTTTAAATATAGTAGGCCAAAAGAAACCTACTTGGTAATACCTTTAGTGCTATCTTCTTTGGTCCGAAGTGTCCTCCACAGGCAAGCTGATGGCAATGCTGTAAAATGCCGGTATGCTCTTCCTCGAGTACACATCTCCGGATGATTTGATCAGGGCATAATTTGAATAGATAAGGTTCATCCCAATGGTATTGTCTAGATATAGATATTAATCTCTTCCTTGCTTGACTGGACATACCTGGGGGAAAAACCTTTGTAGTGATGTAGTTCACAATGTCTGCATACGAAGGAGGGTGGACATTGATGGCAAATAATTGCTCGTCTGGAAATTGTTCGCCTAAGGGGAGCTCACTTGCTTCTTCTTCATGAAGCAACCTGGACAAATGATTTGCAACCACATTTTCACTACTTTTTTAATCCCTTATTTCTAGATCAAATTCTTGCAGTAGTAAGACCCATTGAATCAACCTAGGTTTTGCATCCTTCTTTGCAAACAAGTATCTAAGAGCAGCATGATCAGTGAAGATGATGACTTTAGATCCAATCAAATATGATCTAAACTTTTCCAATGCAATGATGACTGCTAACAGCTCTTTTTCAGTGGTGGAATAATTTAGCTGAGCATCATTTAAGGTTCTAGAAGCATAATAAATAGCATGAGGTACCTTATCAACTCGCTAGCCTAAAACAGCTCCCAAGGTAAAATCGCTGGCATCACACATAAGTTCGAACGGTAGGTTCCAATCTGGTGCCATCATGATTGGTGCAGATGTGAGTAGTTTTTTCAATAAATTGAAAGCATCCATGCACTCGTTAGTCCATACAAACTTTTGATCTTTGGCCAACAATGCGCAGAGAGGTCTAGAAATCTTTGAGAAATCCTTAATGAATTATCTATAAAATCTGGCATGCCCCAGAAAACTTCTTATACCCTTTACCGTCATAGGCAGAGGGAGTTTGGAGATGATGTCAATCTTTGCCTTATCAACCTCAATACCTTTGCTAGAAATACCATGACCCAGCACGATGCCTTGTTGTACCATGTGAAAAATATTGGACTTCTAATTAACAGTGTGTGTGAACAGTGTACAACAAAATATTAAATGCAGAATTAAAGGAGACAAATATTTTGTTGACGAAGTGGAAACTCAATTAAGATAAAACCACTCCGGGGCAGCCCAACCCAGGATATCCACTATTCAGAAGACAAAGCTAGTTACAAAGTAGTAGCACTCACATACCCTTGATGCAGTGGTCGTACCTTGAACTCTAACGTGTAGCCCAACACGAACGCCTCCCAACCAGGTCTCCTACCTGAAGGGGTCTTCAATGGAATCATTTACCTTAGGGCCAACCCCCAAGATAGACTTTACAGCTGATCAAATCACACACTGGCAAAAGCTAGAGAGCTAGCAGATCTTCAATATCTCCCTAAACACCCTCTCTAAGTTGTAAGGAATTTACCACGGAATTCTGTTTTGAATGCATGCCTAGAGCCTCTTATTTATAGGCTTAGGAAGCTCTAAATTAGGTCAAAAATGGAGTCTCTGGCACGCGAGTCTAGACGGGCAACTTTTTCCTTGTCTAGAAAGTAATTCTATAATTTTCGCAGGGCCGTCCAGATGCTAGATGTTTTCATCCGTACGGTGGCCTTCTAGATGCTTCTATTTGCCGTCCAGAAGGTCAATTTATATTATTTTTTGTTAGCTTTCCAACGACACCAATTTTGTCCCAATCCGATATTTGAGTAAAAAGTTATGATCAAAATACCGGTGGGTGTCCAGACGGCTTGACCGAGCGTCCGGATGGTCAACTGCAACCACCTTTCCAAAATAGCACTGAAAGCTTCCATAACAAGGCTGCTTCCGGACGGTGTTTCCCTAGTGTCCGGACGGTGTTTCCCTAGCGTCCAGACGGTTGCACTTTGGCTGCACGTAATTACCATAATAAGGCTTTGGAGCGTTCGGATCTTGAAGGGTGATGTCCGGACGGTTGAACTGGTGCACGCAATTTCCATATATGAAGCTTGATCGTCCGGACCATGAAGGCAGACGTCCGGACGGTTGAACTTTGTATGCACGACTTGCCTTATAAAGGACATCGTCCGGACGGTAGCAACCGTCTTCCCATAACTGTGTCTTGAGGCAGAAACCCTAATACTTGTCAAACACTGAATGGCATCCGAACGGTATAACCACGTCGTCCGGACGGATGCGCTGGAACACTGAGATCTTATCGAACTCTGAAGAGTGTTCGGACGATTTACCATTACGTCCGAACGGATGCAATCTTGAACTGTTCGAAGCTTCTAGACACTGATGGGCGTCCGGACGGAAAGATCTCGTCATCTGGACGGATGTTGCTGACTGATGAGCGTCCGGACTTCCACGTCGTCTGGACGGCTGACAGGGAACTGGAATGAACTTCCTTGAAAACTTCACATAATCTTGTTGAAGAACATAGCTGAAGAGTAGACTCTGGATAAAGCAGCATCCCTGTGAAAGCAGCAACTTTACATAGAAGTGATTTTGTCCAACAGAATGCAGCCAACACAAAAACTAACACCATGAAATGACACTTTTCCCAATTAAGCACTAGATTGCAATCTTCAAATCTTTTTAGGATAATCTGCAGATGATGGAGACATTCATCGAAGTTAGAGCCAAATGATGTGTGTTTTAATGAGTACTTGCAGTGCACGAATCGTTTGCAATATAGTGTGTGCAAGTGCGAGGTCGAATCCACAGGAAAATGGTCAAATGTTGGTGTCTTGTTTAATCAACCTCATTTTAACTTAGTTCCAAAGGTTTAAGGATTGATTCAAGAGCAAAAGACTAAATAAAAGAGATGGAATGAAATATGCAAATTAAAAGGAACTAAGGCTAAGGAATCTACCAAACCAAATCCAACAACTCATACTCTTGGTTTCCACTTGAACACCCAAAGAACATTAAGCTTAGGGTGTCATTCAAGTTTCTCAACCACATACTCTAGAACCATTAAATGAATCCAACTCAAAGATTAATCACAAAGAGTACCCATTTGAAATCAAATCATCCAATGTATCCATTCAATGAACAAATCACAATGGATATCATCATTCAAACCGATAAAACAATGTATCCATCGGTTGAAACACATTAAATGTCCTATATCTACCAACAACCACATTCATTGCAAAAGATAAAGCATTTAAATGAATGGAACTTGAATAACAAATATGATATATCATCGAACGTGCAAGTATTATAACAAGAGTGTGAGTGTCATCAATGGAAAGGTTTCATCCTCAACCTTAGTTGAGGTTACTAGCCTTCCATGACTAAGAACACCACAAGAAAATGAAGAACAACCATGGAAATAAAAGGAAAGCTTTACAAAAAGAAAGTGTCTAAGAACAAAAGCTACTGGAATACACTACAAAATGCACGAAATCAAAACCTATCTACTGTTCTCTGCACTCCTCATCAATGAGGTATGGCTATGGCTTTTATAGAAGGAATTTAGGCTAGAAACCCATGTAAAATGACTCCTCTAACCCCCTCTAGGGTTCCTCTCTTGCTAGAGACAACCAAGGTCACGAAACCAGCGTGTTCTGCAGCGAAAATCAGAGGGGGAACTGCTTTTTGTCGTGGAGGAGCTCTGATTGGGTGTTCTGGCGCGCTTCTGCAAAAGTAAGTTCTGGGAAATTTCGATCAATCGATTAATATTCGATCGATTGACTTCGGGCAAAATTCGATCGATCGATTTTAAGTTCGATCGATCGAGTTCTTCAGAACTTTCGAATTTTCCAAGCAATTCCTCATGAATTTTGCCATTCCTCACTTATTGACCTACAAAACATAAAAACACAAAAACTAACCAAAGCATCAGAAAATAACAAGGCTAAAGGTCTAACTAATGTAAATCAAGGGGTCCAAATACACAATATTTGGCACTCATCAAATACCCCCAAACTTACATTTTGCTAGTCCCTTAGCAAAAACAAAATGAAAAACAAAATCAAAGCATGAAACATAAGTCCTTTTTCATGGGAGAAACGATTGCATTTAGCATATGCAACAAGCCTTTTAAACCCCTAGGACTCCCTAGTGGACGAGTGAAGTCTTGTGAGGGTTTGTCAGAAATGATACCCACAAACATTGAAGCACTGAATTATCAATTGAGCAAAAATCATCATTCAAACACATGGTTCACACATCATGAGTATATTTAACAAAATGAATATCATATTATCATGTTATCAAAAATCGATCAACTCATAGATGGAAAATTGAGACAACACATGTTCAAAAGTGTAAGGTGTGAATAACATAGATTCATGGGGTTTCGATTTTCCTCAAAGCACATATATTCAAAAATTCGCAGGACTTCCATCAAATAACCAAGGCTTATCTTACATTTATTATTATTTATTTATTATTTTTGTGTCGGCTGTGCAATGCTTGACTCCATTAAGCTTTCTAATTGACCCATGTAACGAGTGTTGGGCCAGTGACTCCCAAACCAGATGGTTTTAGGGCACTAGATGTAAAAACATCCCTAAGGGCTTAATTACTCAAGTCAAAAAGGCTACGAAGTCAAACTAGCCAAACAAACATCCAAGCTGAAATTCTCATCTTTTTACGTGAACACCCAATGCTTAATGAGGCAAGGGGCCCGGTTACTCAATGAGAAGTCAAATTGGTGATATTATTCTAAGCAGATTCTTTTTTATTTTTATTTTTTTATTTTTATTTTTTATTATATATATATAACAATAAGCCAAGGTTTCATCAACAAGTCATCCTACAAATCTCAAGATACATTTTTAATTCAAATCTCATACCCCACAGAAACAATGCTAATGTGCTTGTGATAAACAATTTAAACATGTCAAGTCTCTCTAATCCAAAGATGAGTCAAAAGATCTCAAATTTTAATGATATGCAAAATTCAACATGTTAAACAAACCAATGAGAAGCAAACCATAGCAAGATGTAACCATGCTCAACTAACAATAAGGTATATATATTAACAAGTATTAACAAAGCAAACATTAAATAAAAACGGACAGAAATGTCTACCCCACCCCCAAACTAGAATGACACATTGTCCCCAATGTGGCTAGAGATACAATACTGAAATGGTGATGCAAGTTGGTCACACTGCAAGAGAAGCACTCCCCCAAACTTGAATGGCAGACATTGTCCTGAAAATCACAACTAAAACACAAGAAAGAAAATCAAATGATAAGAAAAAATGATGAGGGTTGCCTCCCACAAGCGCTAAGTTTTTAGTCTTCAGCCAAACTTTCCATCCTGATGACAATCACTCCGAGTAACTCGGATCCTCTAAAAGGGTCGTCTCAACCTCCGAGCTCTGTAACTCCAAAAATGGCTTCAGTTGTTGCCCATTCACCTTGAACGTGCTGCCATTTTTTGGATCCTCAATCTCAATAGCCCCATAAGAAAACATTGATCGAACTATGAAAGGGTCTGTCCAGATCGGAGCTTCCCTGGAAACAGATGCAGACGTGAATTGTAAAGAAGGACTTTCTGACCGGGCTCAAAGAATCACCTTAATATGTTCTGGTCGTGAACCTTCTTCATCTGTGCTTTGTACATCCTAGCACAATCATAAGCATCGTTCCTCAGCTCTTCCAATTCATTGAGTTGGAGCTTCCTCTGTGAGCCAGCCTTTGTGAGATCGAAATTCAGCTGCTTAATGGCCCAGTAGGCTTTGTGCTCCAACTCCACAGGCAGATGGCATGCTTTCCCGTACACTATACGGTAAGGTGACATGCCAATCGGTGTCTTGAAAGCTGTCCGGTACGCCCATAACGCATCGTTCAACCGGAGAGACCAATCTTTCCTTGACGGGTTAACCGTCTTCTCTAAAATCCTCTTGATCTCTCTGTTTGAAACCTCCACTTGTTCACTTGTCTGAGGGTGATAGGGAGTGGCAACCTTGTGTGTGATGCAATATTTCTTCATCAGCTGCTCAAAGACTCGGTTGCAGAAATGCTTTCCACCATCACTAATAATTGGTCGAGGAGTACCAAAACGAGCAAATATAGTGTCTTTTAAAAACTGAACCACAACTCTGTGGTCATTGGTCTTGCAGGCAACTACCTCCACCCATTTGGACACGTAGTCCACTGCAACCAGAATGTACAGATAGCCGAAGGAGTTTGGGAAAGGTCCTATGAAATCGATGCCCCACACATCAAAGATCTCGACAATAAGGATGGGGTTGAGGGGCATCATATTTCGGCATGAAATACTCCCTGGCTTCTGACAGCGCTCGCATGAAACACAATAAGTGTGAGCGTTTTGAAAGATGGTAGGCCAGTAAAAACCGCACTGCAAAATCTTTGTAGCGGTCTTCTTTGTACTGAAGTGGCCTCCACAAGCATGATCATGACAGAAGGAGATGACACTGGGTTGGTCAGGCTCCGGAATGCATCTCCTAATGATCTGATCGGGACAATACTTGAACAAGTAAGGATCGTCCTAGAAAAAATTCTTCACCATGGACATGAATTTGGACTTATCCTGCCGCCCCCAATGCAAAGGCATTTGACCGGTGACAAGATAGTTCACTATGTCAGCGAACCATGGTGAGTGAGCATGAGCAATATGCATCAACTGCTCATCGGGGAAGGTCTTAGAAATGGGGACGGCTTCTTCTGTGAAGTCCACTGTAATCCTCGAGAGATGATCAGCCACCACGTTTTCAGAACCCTTCTTGTCCCGAATCTCAATGTCGAACTCTTGTAAGAGCAAAATCCACCGGATGAGGCGAGATTTAGCATCCTTTTTGGAGAAAAGATACTTTAATGCCGCGTGATCCGAGTAGATGATGACTTTCGATCCTAGTAGGTAGGATTGAAACTTGTCCAGAGCAAATACGACTGCCAGCAGCTCCTTCTCAGTGGTCGAATAATTCAGCTGGGCGTCGTTCAAAGTTCAACTTGCATAATAAATGACGTGGGGAAGTTTGTCAATGCGTTGCCCCAACACAGCTCCAACGGCATAATCGGACGCGTCACACATGATATCGAAAGGTGTACCCCAGCTCGGGGGCCGAATGATGGGTGTGGACGTCAGAATTGCCTTCAAGGCCCCAAATGCCTTCTTGCAGTCCTCGTAAAAAATGAAAGGGGCCTCCTTCACCAACATTTTGCACAAGGGCCGGGCAATCTTGCTGAAGTCCTGGATGAATCGCTGATAAAATCCCGCATGGCCCAGAAAAGAGCAAACCTCTTTCACCGTCCGTGGGGGCGGAAGGTTGGATATCAGGTCTACCTTCGGCTTGTCTACCTCTATCCCCTGACGAGAGATGACGTGCCCGAGCACAATTCCTTGCTGTACCATAAAATGGCACTTCTCCCAGTTGAGTACCAGGTTCTTCTCTTTACACCTCACCAAGAATAACATGAGGTGGTGCAAACACTCCTCAAAAGATGACCCAAAAACCGAGAAGTCGTCCATAAATACCTCTAGGAAACACTCCACCATGTTAGAAAAGATGCTGATCATGCACCACTGAAAAGTAGCGGGTGCATTACATAAGCCAAAGGGCATGCGTCGGTAAGCGAACGTCCTGAATGGACAAGTGAAGGTCATCTTCTCTTGGTCTTCAGGGTCCACAGGGACCTGGTTATATCCAGAATAACCATCCAAAAAACAGTAATACTCGTGCCCGGCCAACCGCTCCACCATTTGATCAATGAACGGAAGAGGAAAGTGATCTTTCCTGGTGGCTGTGTTCAGCTTGCGGTAGTCGATGCAGACTCTCCATCCAGACTGTACTCGAGTTGGGACCAACTCGCCTTCCTTGTTCTGCACGACCATTACTCCAGCTCGCTTGGGCACTACATGAATGGGGCTCACCCATTTGCTGTCAGAGATCGGGTAGATGATGCCAGCATCCAACAACTTGATTACTTCTCCTCTGACGACTTCCTGCATGGTCGGGTTGAGCCTTCTCTGTGGCTCCCTCGATGGTTTGGTGTCCTCCTCCAGATGTATCTTGTGCATAACCACCGAGGGGCTGATTCCCTTAATATCTTCTATGGTCCAGCCTATAACTTCTTTGTGCTCTCTCAAAATGTCTAGCAACTTCTCCTCCTGAGCAACATGAAGGTCCGAAGCTATGATCACCGGCAGAGTGTCGGCTGGACCAAGGAACTTATACTTAAGATTGTCCGGCAGGGGCTTAAGTTCCTTCTTAGGAAGTTCAGGTACTGTTGCCTCCTCTTCTTCCTTGCTCTCCAGAGGAACAAACTCTAAAATGGCATTTTCTTGCTCAAGTAACTCATCCAAGTCCAGATCCTCTCCGAACTTAGCAAAGCATGCCTCCAGGGGGTCTTTGGTGCTTGATTCTTCCACTATGATCTCCTCAATCAAGCAGGCACTTCCGATCTCATCACATTCCCTCGGCCTCTTGCTGATGTCAAAGATGTTCAGGTCCACTGTCATATTGCCGAAGGAGATCTTCATTACCCCCGTCCTACAGTTGATCAAGGCGTTAGCCGTAGCTAAGAATGGCCGCCCTAGGATTACCAGTATCTGAACTCCAACGTTCTGTACCGGCTCGGTGTCAAGCACTATAAAATCCACGGGAAAATAAAATTTGTCCACCTTAATCAAAACATCCTCCACTATTCCCCGTGGTATCTTAACTGACCGGTCAGCCAGCTGCAGTGTCATGGAGGTGGGCTTCAATTCTCCTAACCCCAATTGCAGGTAAACTGAATAGGGCAGGAGATTGACCCTGGCTCCAAGGTCTAGCAGTGCCTTCTCAATGTGGCTGATGCCTATTGTACAGGAAATGGTAGGACATCCGGGGTCCTTATACTTGATAGGCAGCCTACATTGGAGGATTGAGCTGACTTGCTCGGTCAAGCAAACTCTTTTTGGGACATTGGTTTTCAGTTTTACAGTTACCAAATCCTTCAAGAATTTAGCGTAAGACGGCACTTGCTGGATGGCATCCAAGAACGGGATGTTGATCTGTACTTGTTTGAACACCCCCAGAATGTCCTCGAACTTTCCTCCCTTCTTTGGCGCGATAAGTCTATCAGGGAATGGCACCTTAGGTATGAACGACCTAGGGGGAGTTTCTATGGTCGGAGCTAATGTAGATGGCTCGGCATCTCTCTTCTCTACACTCCTACTTCCTTGTCCTTCTTGTACAGCAGGGTTCTCCTCAGGGTGAACCACTTGGTTGTCTACTTGTTTCCCTGACCTTAGTGTGACAACGGCTTGCACATGCTCCAGCCCATGCACTGCATTTGATGAACTTCCCTCATGGAACTGCAACTTTGGATTTGGCACAGGTTGACTAGGGAGCTTTCCCTTCTCTCTCTCCCCCAGGTGACTAACAATTTGCCCGATCTGGGTCTCCATCTTGGCAATAGCTTTAGTGTTCACCATGGTAGTATTCTTCACGTCATTGATGGATTGGCCTGTAAACTGGATGAAGGCCTTAAGAGTGTCTTCCAAAGAAGACTGTGAAGAAGAGGCAGGGGCTTGAGTAGGGGGTTGGTATGATGGTGCTGGCTGGGATGGACGGCTTTGATGGTGAACCGGCTGATGAAATCCAGGGGGGTATTGAGTATGGGATTGGTGAGAAACTCCCCCTTGAGTCATAGGCTGGTTCTGCTTCCTAGAAAAGTTGGGGTGGTTCCGCCACCCTGGATTGTATGATTCGGAGAAAGGTCCACTGGATTGTTTCCGATAATCGTTGAAAGCGTTCACTTGCTTCATTGGTGACTCGACAAAAGCCGGCAATGATGGGCAAGTCTGCGCTAAGTGCATGGGACTAGCACAGATGGAACAGCAGTCAACATGGAATGGGTTGGCAGTATTCATGGATTTGCTAACAACTAGGGCTTCGACCTTTTTGGTGAGGGCATCTATCTTCATTTTTAATTCTATATCCTCCTTAACCTCGTAGATGCCTCCCTTCTTCTGAATGCGAGCAGCTTTATCTTGACAGCTTGAAAAATCCCACTGTTGGGAATTGTCGGATAACTGATCTAAGGTCCTATACGCCTCCTTTCCCGTCAAACTTAGAAATGCGCCTCCGTTCATCGACTCAATCATGCTACGGTTGGATTGAGTTAATCCTTGATAGAAGAATTGCACGAGTCTCCACTTCTCGTATCCATGTGGAGGGCACTTAATCAGCATATCTTGAAATCTCTCCCAACTCTCAGAAAATTTCTCATCTTCTTCTTGAGTAAATGAGCTTATCTCCTTCCTACACTCATTGACTTTGGACATGGGGAAGAATTTGTTGTAAAACTTGTTTATCAAGTTCTCCCAAGAAGTGATGGAACCAGGCATGTTTGAATCCAACCATGCCTTGGCTCTATCATGGAGTGAGAAAGGAAAAAGCCTAAGATGCACAGACTCTTTAGAAAAATTTTAAAATTTGAAGGTGGCACAGATGTCTTTGAATTTCTTCACATGGCTATAAGGATTTTCGAGGTCCAAGCCATGAAATGCGGGTAGGAGTTGGATGACATGAGGCTTGAGGTCCAAGTGAGTGGCATTGGTTGGGGGTAACACTATACATGAAGGAGAATTTGTTGCAACGGGTGCAAACAAATCCCTAAGTGTCCTAGTATGATCAACGTTTTCTCCCCGATTCCTCTCATTCTCATTCGCATGCATGTTATTTCCCATCTCAACAGAAATTCTAAGACTTCTCCTAAGAGTTCTTTCAATTTCGGGATCTAAAGATGTCAAGTCTAGGTTCAATGATCTTCTACCAAGCATACACCAAGCATACACAAATGTTTAACCAAAAGACAAACAAAAAAAATAAAGAAAAGAATTTGCTAATGGGGAACAAAGTTCTCCAAAGTACAATCTAGGCTAGTTCCCAGGTAGGTGAGGGGGGTCACATTGGACACACTTAAATCCCAAGACTTGTCCTTGCCAGAATTTGCCTTGTCATTGCCCTTAGATAGCTAAGTAGACCCACACTAGGAAAAATGTTTTTTTTTTTTTTTTTTAAAATCAAAAGAAAAATAACACAACTAAAATAAAAAGGTAAAGACTAACAAAAATGCATACAACTTACACAAAGATAGCAGCAAAAGTAAAAATAAGAATACTTACAAATTGGGACCAAAAAGAATTTTTTGTAAAAATTTCTGCTACTGATCTTATCCAGGAGCTGCCTTCTGAGTTGAGGTCGATCGATCGAATATAAAGTCGATCGATCAAAAATTTGATCGATCGAGATTGTAGTAGATCGATCGAATCTTTGAAATTGTGCAGGAACAGAAACAGGAATAAAAACAGAATAGAAACTCTTTTTTTTTTTTTTGTTAGAACAAAATAAAACAAATTTAGGGTAATATGAAACACAAACTACACCGAATTTGAATTAAATTATAATGAACTAAAAGAAAATTAAACAAACAGCAAAATACTATTGAACAGAAACAAATTATGAACAAAATGAACAAAATGGACTAAAAGAAGTACTGGAACAGAGATACTCACCTTGTTCTGAGCTGCTGCTATGCAGAAATTCGTTCGATCGGAGTATATTTCGATCGATCGAAACTCGATCAATCGAATATAATTTCGCCCGATCGACTTTATATTCGGCAGATGCTAACTCGATCGATCGAATTTATTTTCGATCGATCGATTCTTCAGGGCACCCAGTGAATTGCAGAAGCCGCAGAATAGATCTTGGAAAAACAAAGAAAGAACTTAGAATGAAGAACAGAAGCTAAACAACAGAACAATGAAACAAAAATCTATCTAACTAGTAGAAAAACAAAATCAATCAAACAAAAACCAATTTTTGAACCATTTCCCCGGCAACGGCTCCAAAAACTTGATGTGTGTTTTAATGAGTACTCGCAAGCGCACGAATCGTTTGCAATATAGTGTGTACAAGTCCGAGGTCAAATCTACAGGGAAATGGTCAAATGTTGGTGTCTTGTTTAATCAACCTCTTTTTAACCTAGTTCCAAAGGTTTTAGGATTGATTCAAGAGCAAAAGACTAAATAAAAGAGATGGAATGAAATATGCAAATTAAAAGGAACTAAGGCTAAGGAATCTACCAAACCAAATCCAACAACTCACACTCTTGGTTTCCACTTGAACACCCAAAGAACATTAAGCTTAGGGTGTCATTCAAGTTTCTCAACCACATACTCTAGAACCATTAAATGAATCCAACTCAAAGATAAATCACAAAGAGTACCCATTTGATATCAAATCATCCAATGTATCCATTCAATGAACAAATCACAATGGATATCATCATTCAAACCGATAAAACAATGTATCCATCGGTTGAAACACATTAAATGTCCTATATCTACCAACAACCACATTCATTGCAAAAGATAAAGCATTTAAATGAATGGAACTTGAATAAAAAATATGATATATCATCAAATGTGCAAGTATTATAACAAGAGTGTGAGTGTCATCAATGGAAAGGTTTCATCCTCAACCTTAGTTGAGGTTACTAGCCTTCCGTGACTAAGAACACCACAAGAAAATGAAGAACAACCATGGAAATAAAAGGAAAGCTTTACAAAAAGAAAGTGTCTAAGAACAAAAGCTACTGGAATACACTACAAAATGCATGAAATCAAAACCTATCTACTGTTCTCTGAACTCCTCATCAATGAGGTATGGCTATGGCTTTTATAGAAGGAATTTAGGGCTAGAAACCCATGTAAAATGACTCATTTAACCCCCTCTAGGGTTCCTCTCTTGCTAGAGACAACCAAGGTCACGAAACCAGCGTGTTCTGCAGCGAAAATCAGAGGGGGAACTGCTTTTTGTTGTGGAGGAGCTCTGATTGGGTGTTCTGGTGCGCTTCTGCAAAAGTAAGTTCTTGGAAATTTCGATCGATTGATTTATATTCGATCGATCGACTTCGGGCAAAATTCAATCGATCGATTTTAAGTTCGATCGATCAAGTTCTTCAGAACTTTCGAATTTTCCAAGCAATTCCTCATGAATTTTGCCATTCCTCACTTATTGACCTACAAAACATAAAAACACAAAAACTAACCAAAGCATCAGAAAATAACAAGGCTAAAGGTCTAACTAATGTAAATCAAGGGGTCCAAATACACAATATTTGGCACTCATCACCAAACACACTAAAATCATCCATAAATACCTCAATTAAATTTTCCACCATATCTGAAAAAAATGCTCATCATGCATCTTTGAAATGTAGCAGGTGCATTGCATAATCCAAATGGCATCCTCCGGTAGGCAAACGTACGAAAAGGACATGTGAATGTGGTATTTTCTTGATCCTCTGGAGCAATAGCAATCTGATTGTACCCACTATACCCATCCAAGAAACAGTAGTTGCTGTGACCAGCTAACCTTTCTAGCATCTGATCAATAAAAGGTAGAGGAAAGTGATCCTTTCGGGTCTCCTTGTTGAGCCTTCGGTAGTCAATACATACCCTCCATATGGTGGTCATTCTTGTAGGTACCATCTTGTTTTCTCCATTCTTCACCACTGTAATTGCACTATTTTTCGGCACCACTTGAACCGGACTTACCCATTTGCTGTCAGAGATGGGATAGATAATGCCAACATCTAGCAATTTGAGAACTTCATCTCTGACTAATTGCTTCATGTGAGGGTTAAGTCTTCTTTGTGCGTCCCTAGTTGGCCTTGCTTCATCTTCAAGGAGAATTTTGTGCATGCATTTGGAAGGGCTTATACCTTTGATGTCGGCAATAGTCCACCCTAGTGCAGTTTTATGATCTCTGAGAACCCTTAAAAGCTTCTCCTCTTCCCCCAAGCTTAATTCTAAAGCAATTATTACTGGTAATGTCTGATTGTCTCCTAGGTAGGCATATTTCAAATGGGATGGAAGTTGTTTCAGCTCTAAGATTGGTGCCTGAACAGTAGATGGAACAAGAGTAGTGTTAGTTGGCACAAGCGATTCAAAGGGAGGTGCATACTTACTTGGATGAGGTGGAGAGGCTTCAAGGAATTGAACGGCTTCAATAATATCATCATTAACATTCTCACAATTTGACTTAATGTCTTGCCTTGTGAAACTGTGAGTGAGAGTGGCTTCCATTGGATCACTATGATGTACTTGAAAAAATTTCTCCACAACATTTTGAATTTCACAGATATTAAAACAATCAAGTTTGTTTAGGGGTAATTTTAATGCATCAAAGACCTTGAATTCAATTTTCTCCCCATTAACTTTCATGCTCACCGTACCCCTTTTTACACAAATTTTTGTATTTTTGCAGTTCTCATAAAGAGTCTTCCCAAAATAATAGGTAAAGGTAATGGCATAGGGGATTCATCCATATCCAGCACAATAAAATCAGCAGGTAAAATAAATTGATCTACCTTTACCAAGACATCTTCCAAGATACCTCTCGGTCTTTTAATGCTTCTATCTGCCAATTGTAAGGTGATTGAGGTTGGTTGGAGCTCCCCCAAACCTAATGTCTCATATACAATGTATGGTAGTAGATTGATACTTGCTCCCAAATCCAGCAATGCACGATCAAAAAGTCGGTCACCAATCTTGCAAGGAATAGTGAAACTACCTGGATCTTTCAGCTTTGGTGGCAACTTCCTCAATAATACAGCACTTACCTCTTCTGTTAAAGCAACCTTTTCATGATCCTGAAACTTCCTTTTATGAGTGCAACAATCCTTTAAAAATTTAGCATAAGAAGGGATTTGCTGAATTGCATCTAATAAAGGAATGTTTATTTCAACTTTTCTCAAAGTTTCAAAAATGTCCATAAGTTGCTTTTCTTTCTTTGGCTTTACTAACCTTTGAGGGAAGGGTGGTGCATTCACCTTCTCCTTTTCTCTTACCTTGGATGTTGTGGCCTCAATTGGAGATGCCAGTATTGTCTCATCAAGTTCTATCCCCACCTTGTTGTCAATGGTCTTCCCACTTCTGAGAGTTGTTATAGCCTTGAGTTGCTCGTGGCCCCTTGGATTGGGTATTGTTTGGATAGCTTGACTTGTAGTAGCCTCCAATTTTTGAATAGCTTGACTAGTCTGAGTGTTGCTCTGTTGTTGTGTGGTCATGAATTGGAGTAGAGAACTTTCGAGGTCATTCTTCTTTGGCTCTGGATTTGGTTGGACCGCTTGTGGTGGAGCTTGATAGTTATTTCCTTGCTGGAAATTCCTTTGCTGCCTTTGTGGATTCTGCACATTCTGATTGTTACTCCATGAAAAATTGGGGTGGTTTCGCCACCCTGCATTGTAAGTGTTGGAGTATGGATTACTCTTTGGTGGGTAATTATTCTGGCCCACATAATTTGCTTGCTCCTGATCAGATGAAGACATGGGGCAAGTCTCAGTGGTGTGGTCAAATTGGGAACATATGGCTTTGCTTTCTATTTATTTTGTTCAGATTTTGTGGGGGCTTTGTTTTGTTGGTGAGAGAAGGGGGTCTTGGTAGCTAAAAGAGCTACTCTTGCTGGAGATGCTTTTAGCTTTTATAGGATTGATTGTAATCAAGTTTAATGAAATTTGATTACCATACTTATCTATCTCAATTCTCTATAAATAAGAGTCTTCTGTATTGTAAAATTATTTAGGAAGAAAAGCAAAACGTAGCCCTTTAGGCTTTATCTTATGGACTTAAGTCATACATGTAAGAAATTACATATGTGTCCCTATGCCACATTTAATAGTTGTAACAGTAACGGTTAAATAGTTACTGTAACGGTAATTATAATAATTGTATTCAATATGATTTAAACGTTTTTTATATTCCACATTATGGTTCATGATAATAACAGTTTTTATATTTATGTTTTTGATTTAATTCCTTGATGGAAGGAAGAAAATCAGCTAACTAATGAATATGAAGGGTCTTTACATCAGTAGGCATAGGTCAGAAGATCTTCTCTCTAATTTTATGTTTTTCAGAATCCATGTTGTTGCAGAAAAGTTTATTCATCTCGTTTGAATAAAGTAATGGCTAGAGGTATTTATAATTATTCTGTTGCTTATTAAAATTAGCATTTGATTTATATTATGCTAACATGTGGTATCAGAGCCTACCTTTATGCCTATTTGTTCAGCGTTATGTTTATTGTTATGTCAAGTATTGTTTTGCTATTTTATAATTGGATCGGGATTGCCTAGTTTTGCATCTGGTTATTGTTCATTGCACGTACTGTTTTCACATCTATGCCTAAAAGCTGTGAAGCATGAAACCGAAACTTGAACACAGTAAAACTTGTAAATTAAAAAACATGACATACGGTTGAAAAGCATACGGGTTTCGGCATGGTTTTGTATTTGTTTATACTGTTGAAAAGGATGAAATTTTATGTTCTCATATACTATTTTGGCTTGTGAACCCATTGTAATCCCATTGAGAATTGAGCTTGAAGGATCCAGCAGTGAATCATTGCATAAGTAAGGATCACTAAAGATCCATGAGGCTACTAATGGGCGGCGCCTCCTCATCGAAAAGTGCTAGCTTTGACGCCTCCTCTCCACGCCCGTGACACCGTTGCCGTGCAATGGGTGGCCCCAACATGCGGCCTCCCCTCGTCATTGTCACCAGCGGCCCTTGTGTGGGCCGCCTGGGTTCTGGGAAACGGTGACTAGCAGGGGTCATAGTGGCTGCTGAGCAGCGACCCTTCGTGGCCGCTGCATAAAGAATAGTGGTGGCTGGCATGAGGAATGGCGGTGGCGGCAGCTGGGTTTATTTTTAGGGTTTTCAACCCATTAAGAACATTACGGGTCGGGTTGCTTGGGGGCCGAGTAGGGTTTCAACCCATAAAGTTAATTCAGGTTGTGTTTGGGCATCTGGTAGGGTTTAAAAAAAAAAAAAAAAAACCCATTAGCCCAACCATACATCAATTGGGCTAGCCCGAATAATCCAGGTACTAAGGAGCTAACCCATTTGGGTCATCGAAGAGGCCCTATTCAGTTTGTTCAAAAAAAAAAAAAAAAAAAAGGAGAAAAGGGGCATTTAAGTGGGTGATTTGGGCCAACCCTATATAGAGACCTGGAAGCCCAATATAGTGGCCCATTTGAATTTTGTGAAAATAAGGAAAAATTGGGCTTAAGTGAGGATTTGAACTTGGGACCTTTGAGTCCATAAAGTGTCAAGCTTCAAGCCATTAAGCTAGGCCTGATTTTATGCTTTCACATTAAGGTTCTATTTCATTTATTATTTACAGTGTTGTGTATTAAAATTATTGTTTCTTTAATACATGATCTTGGATATATATTTGATTGTTTAATTTATATTATTTATATAAAAATTGCTTGATGCCTAGACCTAAGAATAATTACCATACCATATATGCTGGCGTGTTTACTGTAATATCCAAGAATGCAATGTCTAGAAAAGTTCTGGCTAGGAAAGTCTTGGGATTTAAGTGTGTCCAAGTGACCCCCCTCGCTTTCTTGGGAACTCACCTAGTTCCACCTTGGAGATTGCTGTTTACCTCATTTAGTATTGGTTTGTTTTATTCTTGGGACTATTTATGGGGCATTTGTAAAGTTATTAGATGTTAATGAAGTCGCAATTATTATGATAATTTTGGAAGAGCCAAATCATCCAAATTTTGAATGATAATTGCATCAGGATAACACACATGTAATTATCATAATAATTTTGGCAGAGCGACAACATCCCATTTTTATTGATAATTACATCAGGATTACACGCACGAACATCGTAAAGAATTTTATTAGATGCTCATGAATTGCAGCGTAATTATTATGATTTTGGGAGAGCCACAACATCATAATTTTATGATAATTACATAAAGGTCGTACACATTTGAACTTCATATAGAAAAATTAACATCATGTTGTAATTAATTCATAAATTTAGTTGCTTATCCCCATAGGGATGTTTTTATTTTTATGACTTAATTAGAATAAGATAACAAATTTAGCATTAAAAGTAAAGTTTCTCTTAGGCCCACAGGTATGGAGAATTTATTTATTAATGTTTAAAGTTATTAATCTTATTAATAGAGGGTAAATTTCATGCGTGATGCAATCTTTGCCCATAGGTAGGTTGAAATTTACTATTTACTATTAAATTAGCATTGGCTAATTTAAAATAAAGTTACTTCATAACATTAAAATATTATTTTGTTTATTTTCTTGGCTATTGTAGCTATTCCTATCACTCTACTTTTAGTAGTTGTATGTTCCAATACTTTATGCTAGTAATTTTTCTGACTAGGAAAAGGCTTTTACAGTCTCAAAAGTGTTTCTAATCCCATTATGGGAATGAAGGATATGATAGGTTAGCTTAAGTCCCTAAAGGTTGAGATTATTTAAGTCATTCTTATTTCATTTTGAATTCTCTCTTCTGATTATAGTATTTTATCATGTGGCACACATAAGGATAATTGGTTAGTTAAAGGAACTTCTAACCATGTGTGTTCAAGAAGATGAGAGAATCCATAAAGTCTTTACATAGTTACTCATGTTAAGGAAAAGACCAATAAAGACAATCATGCCCAACATTTAAAGCATGAGAATAAGGTGCCAAGAAAGTGTTTTGGCAGTGAAGATACCTATTTCTCCTGCAATAAAGAAAACATAAGGGCATATAATGAAAAATTGCATGAAGTAAGAGAAATGACTTGAAATGAAGAAAATCTCATATATCTAGTCTGAAGTAAATCTCCTTTATTGACTTCTTTAAATATGTTGTAG